>NW_021604639.1:528589-558404 GCF_004785775.1 Grammomys surdaster | reverse complement strand
GGGGGAAGGGGGAAGGGGGAAGGGGGAAGGGGGAAGGGGGAAGGGGGAAGGGGAAAGGGGAAACGGGAAAGGGGAAAGGGGAAGGGAGGGGGAAGAGAGGGAGGTAAAGGAAGAGAGGGGGAGAGATGGGGATAGGAAGATGTGAAAGAGATGGAGGTGGGGGATGTCAATCAGACAGAGGCAGCTGTGGTAACCTCATATCCACTGGCCTCAGGAATCTCATTCAAAACCAAAACCATGGCACCACAGTTACATATTGTCTTGTTTACTGATTTGTTTCCTTTTAATTAAAAATTACTTCTTATCACCTATCTTCAGAACTAATATCCTTTGGCTTGCTAAATTTTACAAAATTTTTGCCCAACTCCAATTTTGCTTTAAATTCTAGGCTTTAAATTCATATCCTGTGGTAGTTTTCTCTTTTCACGAAGAATATTCTCCAGAATCTCCTTAGAAATTTGTTCATAGTAAAATTGTTTATGTTCCTCAAAGTCCTTAGGTTTCCTGGGAGAGCTGTGCTGGCTACACCTCTCTGGGCTGACAGTTACTTTTGTTGCTGCACAGATGTTATTTCACAGCACTGTTTTCAGGAACTCAGGTCCCACTAGTTACACTGCCTTCTGGGTAGGCTTCCTTAATTTCTATGTCGATTCAAATATCTCTATGGTTTGTGTTCACTGCAGTTAACCACCGTCAGCCTACACCTTAACTGATTTTTTTCTTTAATCTATTTAATTTTTATTTCATCTATTTAATTTCCAGGACTTCCTATATATGAATACGTTTGTTTTTAAAAGTTCTGGAATTCCTAATCATGTTCAAATGTTTTAATTATCTTCTCTGGAATCTACAGCAACTTTACATTTAGATGTATGTCAGACATGCGTAAATTGGACTGCTCTATATGTGTCTACATCTTTTTCTCTGAATTCAAATGAATTTATGGTGGTCAATGCCCACCCATGGGTCCTTTCTCACTGTGTGTAATAAATTTAAACTTTGCATAGGGTGAAGTGATTTTTCCTGGGGTGCTTCATACTTTTTTCTCCAAGTACTTAGGGTGCCATCAAAATAGAATCACAATATATTTAAATTCCTATTTGGCTATTTTTGAATCCCAGATTGAGTTGATTCCTATACATAGAACAATTGAGTTAGAGCAAAACCATCTCATGGGAGATTTTCTATTTATATCTTTCCTACAAGAGAAAAGGGCCAGATTCCCTATTGTTCCCTACTTTAGTTTTCAATGCAGGTTTTAAAATTTGCTATTTATCTGACTTTCAATTACTGGTACTGGCATTGCTGTGTGCAAACTTCAACTTGAACTATTTACTTGACTTCTCATCTAATATGGGCTTCCAGATTTTTGTTCTGTCTCCTTAACTGAGGGACTGACTGACCACTCTTCTGGGAATAGAGCTAAGTCTTCTATAAGTGGATCCTCTAACCACTGAGCTACACCAACAGCACCTGTCTCTGTGACTTTTGTTTCTTGAAGATCATGCTCTAAGGCAATAGCTAGAATACTGTTTTCAAAGTCTTCCTAGACCAGTAGATTCTCTAATGCAATCCTCAATACTCTCAGATCCAGAGGATTTCCAGATACTTCTAAGCTACATTTTTGAGGCCTAATTTGGTGCTTCAATCTTTCCCAAGATTAATTAACCCAGGAAGTAAGAAGAATAACAACTATTAAATAAAATAGGAAATACAATAGAATCCAGTGATTATAAAAGTGATTTATGAACTTTAAAGTCAGGATATTAAAAGTCCAGATTTGTAACCTTAATTTAATTCTCCTTAGCAGTGGGACCTTCAATTAAATTATCCCAGAACCAGTTGCTACAAACTATGGTGAAAGTTGAGAAACTCTTCCTTCTCCCCAGAACAGGGGCCTGCAAAACCCTGTAAGAGGAAACTTGCCAAGAGGTGGCCCATGGGGTGACTGCCTGTGCTGTCTTCACTTTGAAAGAACCATAGGATTCCTTCATTCTTCAGCATTCTCCAGTTTCCCTGTGGGAAAGTCAAGTTTTATTCATTCTAAGAACAGGTCAGGAGGTTGTAAATGTATCATCTTTCTCATTGGACTTAGCCCTCTTCCCCACAGCAAGATTCCAGCCAAGAATTTGGAAATCTAGGCTGAGAGGTAGAAGTCATCTAATTTTTTTAAACAAAAGAGCCATTTTTAGAAACCATAGAAGTTAATTTTTTCAGTATTCATCTATTGGTCAATAACCCACCACTCTAATGTGGATGGCTGCAAAGTATACCACCTCCTAAGGACTCCAGGGATGACAAGGACAATGACCACAGAACATAAGAAGGAGAAAGGATGGTGAATAAAACCAAAATACACATAACAAAAACTACATTTTAAGTATGTGAACTTCAAGTGAGCAGAGCTAACTGACATGTCAAGAGTCGGCGTTTTTGCCAGCATGTGTGAGAGAGTAAAGAGTGAGTATAGGAGGATTGTACAAAAACATGCACGCTTCTCTGGGCTGAAGAGATGGCTCAGCGGAGAAGAGCACTTTCAGAGGTCCTGAGTTCAATTCCCAGCAACCACATGTTGGCCCACAACCATTAGCAATGTGACTTGATGTCCTCTTCTGGCATGCAGGTGTATGTGTAGATAGAGCAATCATACCTAAAAATAAATAAATAAGTCTTTAAAAAATATGCTGTCAAGAAGAGACACTGTATGCCTTGTGCATGTCTTCTGCACTCTAGCCCTGTTTGCACCTTTGTTTTTCTTTATCATAGATGAAGACCCATATAGAGATAAAGTGACTCGTGCAATAACAAAAAGACTATGCCTGGTGACAGAGCCTACAGTCTTTTTATCACATTGTGCTGCCTCTAAAGCATTCAGTATGCCTTTCCACTATCATAAATTCCCAGTGTCCCTGACCTGGGTAAAATGCAGACATAAGGGGAAAGAGTCCATGGGGAGTTTGAATATTCCAACTGATTGCTATTATCAAATTGTCATTTCTTTTGTTGGCACAAATACAGCCTTAGAAGGTCAGACATGGGAAGATGTAAGTAGTTTTATGGACACTGTGCTTTCTGTCCTCCTGATGACACTGTGCTGAAAACTATGGAAATGAAATCTCCAAAGGGATCTAACTTCAGCATAGCATCTCCTTATTTGGTACAGGAAGGCTTTCTTTAGTGAGTCCATGGGAATATGGAGCAGGATGGAACAAAGCATCCACATCTGCTTCCGTAACAATTTTTTTTTGTAAAGTCATGCATGCCAAATATGTTTAAGACTCATTGTGGATAATTCTTCACACAGGGAAATATAAGTTTAACCCGGAAAAAAATAATTTACCACTAGTAAATCACAGAGGAAATGTTCTTGGGGCACACAAGTTACCAGACCAGCCTCAAATTGTGATGGTTACTCCATCGTCCACCAGAAGAAAGATGCCAGTTATTTACATAAGCCATTCTAAAAACCTATTGGTGATAAAGAGGCAATCAGAAGGCAGTCTAAGAGCTACAGAAAGACCGTGGATACTGCAGAATGTACCCTCTGTATACATAACTAATTATTTGAAAATATTACTCAGGTTCAAAGGAAGAATAGCAATAGTATGATTAACTAAAATGTTCCTAAGACTTAAAAGCACTGAGGCAGTTGTTCTAAAATTCAATAAATCTGTGCTTTCATCTTACATGTTGGTTTGGTTTTCCTGGGCATTTATGCTAGTGGAGAAATGCTTTGTTCTCTGCAGGCAAATGCATGTTTGCTCTAGGGAAAGCGATAAGGGAAACTATTTTAGGAAGGAGCCACATGACTCAGTGTGGGAGAGATAATATTGATAAGCATGAGCCAGGTCACTGATAACTCTATGGCCAAGTGATCCTTTGGATACAACCACAGATTTTATCAGCAAGAAATGTCTCAGTTATGCATCTATATTTTTGGATTGAATTAGTTGTGTTGTGGAGCGACTGTGGATGGTAGGACATAGAAACAGAAACTGAGAGGCATGAACTCAGCCAAAAGTTAGGCCTGAGCTCCTCTCAAACACATATGTTTTCCCAGCTGACGTTCTGTGTCCAGAGGCTCATAATTTTAATCACGTGTCATCAACCTGCCTTACAGACACATTTTCAGTGTAGATATTCATGGCAGTGTCACATCTCATCAAAGCAGCCAGAACAGTGGCTGCTACTTCTGTCTCCTCCCAGTATCTGAGAATCTGAAGTGTCTGGCTTATGATGTGGCTTCCCATTACAAGCAAGCTTTTTCTCTGGGGAATGACAATTGACACTGTCCTCGCTCAGGTTATAGACATGGTCCTTTTGGTCATACTGAAGACTTCCCACATAGCTGATCTCTATTATCTTAGATATCTTTGTCTTTTATTCATGATTTTTATTTATTTCTTGAAATTGCATCCATGTATAAAATGTATCCTGAAGATAACCAATTCCATTCCCCTCTCCTATTCTCCCAAACACATTTTCTTTTCAACTTCCTGTCCTCGTTAATATTATTACTGTTGCTGTTATTATTATTATTAGTAGTAGTAGTAGTAGTATTATTATTTAATGCATTGAGTCTAATTAGTGCTGCTTGTAAAAGTGTGGCTGTGAATCAAACCTTAGATCGGTTACAGCATGTTTAATAATGTCAATCTACACATACCAAATTACAATTCCTGGAATTCATACATTTCACTATATCTAGAAAATGAAGCTTGGCAGATGGGATGGAATTGTAAGATTGTAAGACTTCCCTGTGTCTTAGACCTTCAGTCCCACAGCTAACAAACAGGCAAAAAAAGATGACAGGTATAGAGAAGAAGGAACAGAAATGTGGTCACCAAAGCAGAACAGAAAAATGTTGCAACAAAGCAAAGAATTTGCTTTTGATTGCCATGAAAGACCACGACCAAAATCAACTTGGGGAGAAAAAGGTGTATTTGGCTTACAGATTACAGTCTATCATGAAGGGAAGTCAGACCCAGAATTCAAGATAGGAGAGAAGCCTGGAGGCAGGAAATGAAGCAGACGCCAGGAAGGAATGCTGCTTACTGGCTTGCTCTCCATGGCTTGCTCAGTCATGCTTTCTTATACAATTCAGGAACATCTGCCCAAGTGAAGCATCACTCACAATGTTCTGGACCCTTCCACATCAATCTCTAAACAAGAAAATGTCAGAACAGGCATACCTGAAGGCAACTTAATGGAGGCATATCTTCAACTGTGGTTCCTCTTTGCTGAGGAGTCTGGGACTCCAGAATTTTATGTATCTGTTACTTTTATCTACTTAATTTTCAGTAACTTGCTACACCAGTCCTAAGACATTAGCACTTAAGATATACCAAGGTAGGAACTATTAACACACTTAGATACTAACATACCTTAATAGGAACTCAGCTTAGTTTCTGTATCTCTAGATTGTCAGATCTCCCAGCATCAAATAATCACACACACACAGACACACACACACACCACACACAAACTCACACACATACACACACACACATATATATATACACATATATACATATATATGAATTCTTAAGTCTTATAGCTTAAGCTTGTTCTCAACTAGTTTATTTAATGTATGACTCATTTATACTAGTCCACCTTTGTCACATGGCCTGTTTCCTCTTATTCACTTCCCATAGGCCTGACTTCTTCCATGTCTGGCTGGTGAATCAATCCCACTCCCATCTCTCACCCTAAGCCCATCTCCACTCCCAATTTTTTCCCAGAGTTCTTATCTCTACACCTATGTACTGTCTTTTCTCTCTTGACTCAGCTATAAGCAGTCAACTCTCTATTAAACCAATCAGAAGATGAAGGATAAGAATGTGTATAAAACACTGAGAAAGGTGATACTTCATAAAAATAACAATACCAAAGTCTGAACAGTATTCAGCACAGAAATCAATATTTGAATACTACCAATACAACCTTTACACAGTGCACATGAAGATCATCCCAACATCCCTATTTAAATAAATACCTCCCTCCAAACAAAGTCAGAAGCAAAAAAAGAAATCTGTACAATCCAGATGAGACATAGAGTGGCTACTTAGGGAGACAAGGTTCTAGCCACAGGGACATGGACTGCATTCAGGGGATATTGTTGCTTTCCTCCTGTCTTTGAAATCTTTGAAAACTAGCCCTGCCACTCTCAGTCACCTAGTAGAATTTTGAAACCAAATATTGTTTCCATGTTAAGTCTTCAGTGATAATTTATGTAAATCATTGAACCTATGAACAGTTGACCTATGTCATATACATGGGGACCTGTGTCATATAAATGCAGGTGTGTGTGTTACTTCTGATTCTTTGGTTCATTTGTAAGATATAGTTAATATTTAATGGCTACTAAATACTGATTTTATTTCTCATTTTTTCATATTCTCATTATGAAGGCATAATTTTTAGATGCTATGTTTTCTCCATAACATAGGAACAGTCAGAAGCAAGATTAAAAGATAAAGAATATTTGGTAGGTACTTCAGAAGTTGCTGTTCTTTTCTGAAAGCAGAGCTCACTAGGAAAGGAAGATTTAGTCATTCAGATTTACCACTAACTACATGAGATGGTGTTGGTATATTTGAAACTTCTCTATTGTCTTAATTCAGGGATTGTCCAGGTCAGATTGGATTGCAGTCATCCTTATGGAGATCTGTCTTGATTGTTGACTGACATGGAGAGGTCTAGTCCACTATGAGTAGTTCCAGCCTAGGTCAGTGGTCTTGAAGAATCCTAGCTCTCTGGAAATCAGTCTGGAAGTTCCTCAGAAAATTGAACATAGTACTACCTGAGGAACCAGCTATACCACTCCTGGGCATATACACAAAAGATGCTCCAACATATAACAATGACACATGTTCCACTATGTTTATAGCAGCCTAATTTATAACAGCCAGAAACTGGAAAGAACCAGATGTTCAACAGAGGAATGAATACAGAAAATGTGGTACATTTACACAATGGAGTACTACTCAGATATTAAAAACAATTACTTCATGAAATTCTTAGGTAAATGGATGGAACCAGAAAATATCATCCTGAGTGAGGTAACCCAGTCACAAAAGAACACATATGGCATACACTCACTAATAAGTGAATACAATCTCAGAATACCCAAGATACAACTTCAAGGGCCCTAGTGGCTTTCCCCAGCCTTACACCCACCCACCTCTAGTCAAGGCTATGCCAAGTTCCAGCTACCTGACTCAGGTCAAGGCTAGGCCAAGTTCCATTCTCCACCCAAAGGAACATTCTTGAGTAAAAAATTCTCAAAATATACTGACAGTCACTTGACTCTCTGGAAAGTCCCAGATAGAGTTCATATGCATGTCATGATTGCTAGCCAATAGATTTAGAGTTCAATATGCTTAGCCAATAAGTTTGAACTGTAACCTTGTAACTTGACATGAATCTGTGCCTCTAAACAGTATAAAAACTGCTTGTAATTGCCATTCGGGGCCGCCTTCTCATCACTCGCCTCGAGGGACTGATTGAAGGTAGACCCTGATGGGCCAGAAAAATAAACCTCTTACTTTTGTATCAATCTGCATCTCAGTGTCTCACTCCAGGTGTTTCTAAGTAAGTATCACAGACCGAGGGTCAGGGTCTTACAAACTCACGTCCACATAAAGCTCAAGAAGGAAGACCAAAGTGTGGATGCTTCAGTGTTTCTTAGAAGGGGGAACAAAATACTCATGGGAAGAAATACGGAGACAAAGTGTGGAGCAAAGACTGAAACAAAGGCCATCCAGAGACTGCCCCACCTGGGGATCTATTCCATATACAGGCACCAAACCCAAAGGCTATTGTGGATGCTAAGAAGTGCTTGCTGACAGGAGCCTGATATAACTGTCTCCTGAAAGACTCTGTCAGAGCCTGACAAATAGAGGGTGATGCTTGCAGCCAACCATTGGAATTAGCACAGGGTTCCCAATAGAGGAATTTGAGAAAGAACTGAAGGAACTGAAGGGATTTGCAACCCCTAGGAAGAACAACATCAACCAAACAGACCTCCTCCCCTCCAGAGCCCCCAGGGACTAAACCACCAACCAAAGAATACACATAAAGGGACCCACGGCTCAAGCCACGTATGTAGCAGAGGATGGCCTTGTTGGGCATCAGTGGGAGGAGAGGCCCTTGATGCTGTGAAGGCTCAATGCCTCAGTGTAGGGGAATTCGAGGGTGGGAAGGCGGGAGTGGATGGGTTGGTGGGAGAGCACCCTCATAGAAGCAGGGGAATGGGGGATGGGACAGGAGGTTTCTGGAGGGGAACTGGGAAAGATTTACATTTGAAATGTAAATAAATAAAATATTCAATAAAACAAATAAAATAATAAAGAAATGGAAAAAAGAATGCTAGCTGAGTGGGAGTCATAGAGAGAGAGTAAGAAGTATTCTTCTATTGTCCACACTTCAGCTCTTGATTCCAGGTTACTGCTTTGAGTTTCTTCCCTGGATTCCCTTCATGATAAACTGTTATTTGGAAGTGTAACCTAAGATAAACCTTTCGTGGCCAAGGTTACTTTTGATCAAGGTGTTTACCATAGCAGCAGAAAGCAAATTAGGGTAGCCTGTCAGGGACTCAAAAGCAGCAGTACTGGGGAGTCATCATCTCACATGGGTGATGTGTACCACAGGGGAGCATCCCTTACCCTTCACTCAACCTAGTTTAATTTACAAACTCTTGCACCTCCAGAGGCCCTTAGGACACGTACAATTAGAGAAGAATTTCATACAAATGGTTGGGAGGTACAGGAAGAAACAGCTGGAGTCTCAGGTGAAGAGTCCAATAACCGTCCCCACCCACTCCTTTTCTAAGTGAATGACAACAGTCAATGGGCCTGTTTGTGATCCTCCCTTGCAAACTGTCATAACTAATTTGATAAAAATGGTGTCTATTTTGATCAGAGGACAGTGCTCTACAATAAATACAAAACATCCTTGGCACATATCATTAAATAAATTTTGTTGAAATTATTTTATTATTAATCATTGTCTTATTTAACACCTTCAGTACCAATCAATCTCCCTTGTGCACAATTCCTGCAGAAGAGACCTGTAGACCAGCACTCAAGTGAAATAGTTCGATGGTGTGGTCTCAGGCTTTATAGTACAGTGATTAAATGTATTCAGATAAGTTTCAAAATTACTTCCCCATAGGTGACTCTTTGAGGAAATCTCTTTTTCTTTAGCTCAAACTAAATATATAAGGTTAAATTAATACAAGAAAAGCTACTCTGGGGGCAGAAATGATGGCTCAGTGGCAAAGGGGACAAGTTGCTGTTCTAGAGGACACAACTTTGGTTCTCAGTCCCCACAGCAGCTTATACAATCTTTATGCTCTTTACAAATCCATAGGCACCAAACATGCAAGTAGTGAAAAGACATAAATGAAGGCAACCACCTATGTACATAAAATAAAATTAAAAACGTGATTTAAAAAGAGAAAATACTGTTCTAGGTAAATAAAATCATAAGATACTATCTTTCTAAAGCAGATGAAATAGCATGCATGTACAATATTTGTAAACATTTATATTCTTAAATAACATTCAAGGATATTATACACACACACACACACACGCACACGCATGCATGGAACTTTTAACAATGTGCTTTTTGACTAAGTAATTTCTATTATGTGACTCTTCTTTAAACAAATAATTTTTAAATAGTAGAATGTATTATATATAAACATCACCTCAGTAAATTTATAAAACTATGTAGTTGGTGAAGGCTTAAGCATCCAGTAGTGGAATAATTAATCAATCAATCATTCAATCAATCACTCAATCAGAAATATTACAGAACACTGAGATATTTTCATTTATTTTACTTAATTAAAATATAATTACACAATTTTCCTCCCCCCCCACCTTTCCATCCACCCCTTCCTATGCCCCTTTCTCTTCTCTCAAATTCATGGTCTCTTTTTTATATATACACACATACATACACACACAAACTGTTGAGTCCATCCAGTGTTGCTTATATATGTATGCATTTAGGGAAGACCCCTGATTTTGGAAAACCAATGGGGGCTCATTTCTGGGGAAAACTCCCTCTGTCATAGTTACTTAGTTGTACTTAGTTGACTTTCATAAAGAGGAAGGACTCTGTGAAATTTCTCCCATCAATGTTGCCATGTCACCTGGTATTGTTCAAGTCTTATTTAGGCTGCCATATCGTATATCATGCATGTAGCTCCTGTGTCATATCTAGAAGACAGTCCTGTCCTCTACCTCTTATAATTGTTCTGACCCCTCTTCTGAAATGTTCCCTGAGATGTAAGTGTAAGAGATGAGTTGTAAGAAATATCAGCTGGGGTCTGGGCATCCTACACTCAACTGTTTTCTGAATTTTGGCCATTTGTAGCTTTCTGAAATAGTCTCTATCTGCTGCAAAAAAAAAAAAAAGTTATTTGATGAGGGTGGGAGCTACAGTTATCTGTGGATAAGAATAAATATTAATAATTAATACATATTAATAAAATCTTAAACTGTGCTGGTTTTGTGAAGTGGCAGTAGTTTTTGCTTTAGGATCAATGACCTCACTAGCCACAGGCAGTAAGTAAGGTTACAGTACCAGGTACGATTTCCCTCCTAATGATCAGGACTTAACTCCAACCTGACAGCTATTGGTTACCACAAAGATATCATGCCAAGCTAGTCATTGTTGTGGGTCATAGGTGTCAGAGCTGGGTTGGACTATTCATTGCATCTCTCCATTGGCAGTTTGTACAGAAACTTTTAGTACTATGAAAGCTAGTCCTCAGGAGACTTTCAGGTCAGATCTAGCTCAAATACTCCAAGTCTTGTATTTGAAGCACATGGTGGCTTCAGGAATAGGAATTACCTTCAAGTTCTAGGAGAAGCCAAAAGCAACCACATAGTCTGAGTATTATTGTAGCAATGCTATATATCTTTAAATCTGGAATTGTAATTTCTCCAGCACTATTCTCTTTTCTCAGGATTGATTTGCCTATCTAGGGTCTTTTGTGTTTCCACATGAATTTTAGTATTTTTTTCTATTTACATAAAGAATGTTGATAGGATTTTGATTGGGATTACTTTGAATATGTAAGTTGCTTCTGGTAGAATGGTTATTCTCACAATATTAATTTTACCAGTCGTTTAGCATGGGAGGTCTTTCCATTTTCTAGTGTCTTCCTCAATCTCTCTTTAGAAACTTAAGATTTCATTATAGAGGACTTTTATCTCCTTAGATATACTCCTATATATTTTATATTCTTTGAGGCAGCAATGAATGAGCATGTGTCTATGATATATTTCTCAGCATGCTTGTTGCTGGTGTACAGAAAGGATACTGATTTTTATAAGGTGATTATGTATCCTGACATTTCGCTGAAATTATGTGTTTTAAGGTTTCTGGTAGAATTTTTGATGTCACTTATCATGTCATCTATAAATAATGATAATTTTATATTTTCTTTTTCTAGGTATGTTCATTTAATTTCCTTCTGTTTTTTTTATTGCCCCAGCTAATACGTAAAACACTTTATTGAGAAGAAATGGGACTTGAGGACAGCACAGTTTCATTCCTGATTTTAATGGATTGCTCCCATTTAATTCTTTCTCCATTTAATATATGTGGGCTTTGGATTAGCCAGATGTAGTCTTTCTTAGGTTGAGATATGTTCCTTACAAGCTTACTCTTTCTTGGGTTTTTATCATGAAGCTCTGCTAGATTTTGTCAAAGGCTTTTTCCATATCTACTTATGTCATTTTTGTCTTTCTGTTCATTTATCTGATTTATTACTGTGTATGCTGAACTATCCCTGTTTCTCCACAACAGAGCCAGATTCATCATGGTGGATGTATTTTGATTATATGCATGAATTCATTTTACAAATATTTTATTTAGGATTTTATATCTGTCTTTTGATCAGTGAGATGATGTTGTTTTGGTAGAATATTCTGCACATATTGTTAAATATTATATTATTTATTTTAAGATTTTTCTAATTATATTTTTGTTTAGATGGTCTGTCTATTGGATAAAGTAGGCTACTAAAATCATCTACTAGTGATAGGTTAATGTTAACAAGTATCTTGTTTCCAGTACTGTGATATTTATGAAACAGGGTACACCAGAGTTTGGTTACATAGATGTTTAGTATTTTAATGTATTCTAGGCTAATTGTTCCCTTGATTAGAATGATATGTCACACTTTATCACTTCTGATTAGTTTTAGTTGGAAGCCTATTTTGTCACACATTAAAATACTATTGCTTTTCTGCTTCCTAGTCCTATTGACTTAGAATACTTTCTTCCATCCTTTTAACTTAAGGTTTATGTATCCTTAAGTGTAAGTTGAGTTTTTAAATTTTGTTTTTTAATTCATTAAACTATCCTGTATCTTTTGATTCAAAACTTGAGAATGATTAGCTCACATGTGGGAACAAGCATGGGTTCTTGAATCTTGTTGGGCTGTTGTGATTCCCATGGCTCCAAAGAGACTGGAACACGGGAGTCTTTACTTAGTTCAATCTGTGCACAGCATTGGGTGGGTGTTACGGGGCCCTGCCTGGGGGGTGGGGTGGTTCTCACTCAGTCTGAAGTGTTCAGAGGGCTCAGGGCTTGTGGACTGGGAATCTCTGAGCCAGGAGGTGGCCAGGGAATGACTGGTCTCAAGCCCTTGGGCTCTCAGATCCCCACTGAGAGGCTGCAGAAGGACAGAGACTGGGGGGTGTGGGCATGTGACTGGCCGGCCCACAACTGAGAGAAATGAGGTGGGGAGAGAAGAAAGAGACCCCAGCAGCACCCCGTGATAGAGACTCGGTTACTGTACTTGCTTAACAGACTCGGCAGCCCAGCCTGGCTAGGCTAGCTTGTTTGAAGATGTAGGTCCCTGTGACTGGAACACAGAGAAGTCCTCCAGGTGAGAAGCTAGGCATGGTGGGTACAGCAGCTCAGCATTAAAGGCCTTCTCTGCGGCTCCCCCACGGTGGGCCCCAAAGACACGTGGAGCTCATGGGTTTAAGAGATTTTTTTTCATGGCAAATGGTAGATGGATATGGATGTACTACCGTGAAACTCAGGGCAGAGCTGAGTTAAATAGGGAGGGAGAAGGGGGGAATGGTCCAGGGAAGAATGCTTAATTGGCTCTGCCCTCTGGTCTTCAGGTAACTCATTAGTATGTAAATCTCTCTAGGGCCTGAGTCCTGTAGTCACTCCCTCTCTAGCCAAATGTGACTGTTAATGGAGATGTAGCCCGCAAGTTAGGAGCCTGGATTCTGGGAGTGGGGAAAAATGTATTCAGTCCTTTGCAGGGTCTCTGGCCATTTCCAAGCCAATGCTCTACCAAGACCCAAGACCCTTCATGGTCCTACAATTCATATTTAGATATTACTGTAGGCATGGGTTGACTGCAATCTTTTTGTATAATTTTGATTAATTTATTTATATTGTTTTACTATATTCCTACACATTCTTTGTTTCAATAATTATAGCATCATTCATTTTCTTTTACAATCGTTTGGCATTTTTTTTCCAGTTTGAAATGTTGCTTCTAGTAGTCTGTGTATGGCTTGTTTGAAGGACCTAAATTTAATTAATTAATTAATTTATTTATTTATTTATATCACAGCCTGATCAAGGTCCCCCCTCCTCTCTCCCAGTCCCACACTCACACTCCCCTCTCCCTGTCCTCCCCTCCCCTTCTTTTCAGAGAAAGAGAAGGTCCCCATGGGTACCAACTCCTGGCCCTGGCAGCAGGAATAAGCACATCCTCTCCCATTAAGGCCAGACATGTCAGTCTGGCTAGGAGAAAGGGATCCAAAGATAGTCAACAGAGTCAGAGACAGCCCCCATTCCAATAATTAGAACATCCTCATGAAGAACAAGCTATGACTTTGCTACATATGTGCAGGGGGTTTAGGTCCAGCCCTTGCATGCTCTTTAGTTGGTGGTTCAGTCTCTGTGAGCCCCCATAGGCCTAGGTTAATTTACTCTGTAGGCTTTCTTATGGTGTTCTTGACCCTGCCAGCACCCCTGCAACTCATTCTTGCAACTCTACCATGAGACTCATTAAGCTCTTCCTGTTGTTTCTCTGTGGATCTACTTGCTCAACTATGCTCATAGCAGCTTTATTTGTAATAGCTAAAAATGATATATAACCTAGATGTACCGCAACTGAAAAATGGATTTAAAATGTGGCACATTTACACTCAATTATTAAAAACAAGGACATCATGAAATTTGCAGGCAAATGGATGGAACTAGAAAGTATCATCCTGAGTGAGATAACTCAGACTCAGAAGATACACATGGTATGTACTCACTTATAAGTGGACATTAGCCATTAAAATACAGAATAGCCATGCTACAATCCACAGACCCCAAAAAGCAAAGTAATAAGAAGGGCCCAAGGAAGAATGTGTGAATCTCACTCAGAAGGGTAAATAAAATTGACATAAGAAATGAATGGAGGAAGGGAACTGGGTGGGAGAGGGCAAGGGAAAAAGAACAATAGGAGTAAGGATCAGATGTAGGGATGGAGGAGAGTGCTGGGAAAGAATGGAAATCAGTGAGGGACTGCATTTCTAGAATGGGAGTGGCTCTGGAGAGTATAAGGAGATGACTCTAGTTGAGACTCCTAGCAGTAGGGGATATGGAGCCTGAAGTAGCCAACTCCTATAGTCAATGGAGAGAGGGAGACACCACCTTACCCTACTAATTGTGCTCTCTTGGGGATCAGTCAGGCATTTAGTCACTTCACATTCATTCTCTTTAAGCTCAATGAGGTGCTTGTGTCATCTTTAAACTCTTTGAATTCTCTGATAAAATTTATTACTGCTCTTTTATGTTCCATGTCCTATATCCAAGTAATCCTCATTGGAGAAAATATCTATAGAACTGACAGTTTGGCTTGACAGGCATATTATTTTTGGCCTTTCATAGTCCCTGTATTTTTGTGACTAGACCTGGGCCATGTGGACTTCTTTTGCTAATTGTGTTTTTGGCATGGACACAAAAAGCTATATTAACCTAGCCTAAACCTGGAGGTTTGGCATTGTGCAGGTTGTGTGTGCCAGTCTGGGATGGTGTCTTGGTTGTGAGACCTGGGCTAGTTCTAAGGTTTGGGTAGGATTCATGTGGACTAGGTTCAAGCAGAAAGGCCTTTTCAGGCTGCATCAGAGCACAGGATACTTACATCAGGCTGGGCCTGGAGGTTGGATATGGTGTAGGAAGAAAAGTTCAGGTGAACAATGAAGATTTTTAAATTATGTTTAACAACAGGATGAAAGCTACTAAATTAAAGTGTAGGACACAGGATTCTAAAAAAACATAATCATAGTATTAAGGAGGAAAATAAAAGGAACTATATATATTATTGAATAGGTATTTAGATATGCAACATTTCTAGATTAGAAAAAAAATCTCTTTCTGTTTTCCTAACAAAATAGTCCACTTTTATGACATATGTATTCAGAATTAGAAAAAATGTCAAAGATCAGTTTTTGGAAAAAAAAAGTAGTATCAAGGCTAACTGGGTGCCAGTTAAATGTATCTACATGGAACAGTATATGCTAGTAGAGATATTAGCCATAAAGGAGAAAGCAAAGATTTGAGTGAGAAAGACTTCACTTGTTGAAAAGTAAGGCCAAATAATGGAAAAGGTCTACAATGGGTTTGGGACTCACCTGGATAAAAGTAGCTTCTATTTGAAATGGTCTTATAAGAGTGATTCCTTTTTTGCAGACAAACAAATTCTTGGCAGACATTTTAAAAATTCTACTGCATTAGGTAAAATGAGACTAGGAAACTGACAACCATATTTTAGACATATACAAAGGAATTTATATCATTTTATAAATAAAGGAATTATTTCCATTGGACAATAGTATTAGACTTTAAACAAAACATTTTATTACTTAATTTTTTTAAAAAAAAAGTTCATCCCTTCCCCCAACTCCTACAATTACTACCTTCTCATCACACTCCCCCCAAATTTGTGGTTACTTTCTTATCTTTTCTTTTTCCTTTTCTGTTCTGTTCTTCTCTTCTCTTTTCTTTTCTTTTTCTTATTCTTTTTCCATTGAGTTTAATTTGTGTTACCCAGCTATTCTTGACAGTATATGATCAAACTACTAGGAGTCACATCAATAAAGAAAACTGACTCTCGTTTCCCACCAGGTATCAAATACTATTAGTGCCCCAGTGGATTTCATATCCACCTCTTCACTTCTATTTAATTTTGTTGCCCTAGAGCTTGGGTGAGTCTTATATATGGTATCACATCACTATGAGTTTATATGTGTATCTATCCCTACTGTATCTGGAAAACATTGTCTCCTTGGTGTAAACACTACCTTGGATTCTCAAAATCTTTCCATGCTCTCCTTCATAAGCCTTCTCTAGGCTGGGAATCACACAGTACTTTTGTATATAGCTTGGGAATATGAGGCAAAAGAAATCCCTTTAGCCAAGAAATCCTTCTATAGAAAAAAGTTGTTAATGACTTAATGAATACTTAACAAAGGAAACACTCAAAATTGCAAGATTCTGTTTTATTAATAGAGTATTCACCATTTGACATTCAGCTGCCCCTCCAAACAACACAGATCCACAATTTGGGCTTTTCAGTCTCTCCCAGTGCTTTGTTACTAGCCCCAACTTACAAACCTCATTTGTCTTTCTTCTGCCATGACAGTATTGCATCTTATTTAAGTGTCATGCTTTGCTTTCCTAGAGACTGTCCTTCAGGTACTTCCTCTCCCTTGGCAATGGAACTTCTGCTTCCTGTGAGGAGATATTCCAAACAATGCCTGAGAGGTCAGTTATGCTACCCTCTCAGGAGTTGTCAGACCAGGGTTGATAACATTCTTGAGAAATGAACCTGTCAAGTCCACTGTGGTGCTGCAGACTCCATTTAGCTTACTTCAAATGTCACAGGTCTCAGTGAGTTATACTGGAATGTAAGATATTATCTTTATAGACAGGCAAGAAAATATTAAGTGCTCATGGTATGCAAATTATTATAGATTATTATAGAGAATGGGGCTCTTGGAAAAGCTATTAAGAAAGGAAAGAGCTCAAAACCACTGTCTTCATGTATGTTCCTGGCTTCAGTATGTGAAGCATCAGCATGAGAGTTAGAGATCTATGTACAAGAAAAGCTGAGAAGGCCACAACCAGAAGGGTAAAAATGAATGTAGACTTCTAAGCTAGTCCCACAGGAAGGGAAAGTATAGAATAGCATTTGGGTACCAGGATTCAAAGAGAATAGTTTCAGGCAATATATATTTAAAAGTAGGCAAAAAGAAGGGCCCCAGATTTTCTATTCATTCATTTATTCATTCATTCAAAATTAAGAGTCTTCTAACACACAAGACAACGCAAGGAGTTCCATTTCTAAGGAGATTCCAGGTGGTCCTGATATTGCTGGCACACTCCAAGCAGTGAGAGTTTCTGTAACAAAGCTGCATGAATAGAAGATGTAGAGAAAGAGGAACACTCCTCCATTGCTGGTGGGACTGCAAGCTGGTAAAACCACTTTGGAAAACAATCTGTCAGTTACTCAGAAAATTGCAAATAGCTCTACCTGAAGACTCAACTATACCACTCTTGGGCATATACCCAAAAGATACTCCAACATATAACAAGGACACATGCTCCACTATGTTCATAGCAGCTTTATTTATAATAGCAACTGGAAACAACCAAGATATTTAAATGAATTTGGTTCCAAAAGAAGCCAAGGTTTCATATGTGAGATAAACATATAAAATTTTATGTATATATTTATAACAAGTTTATATTATTAATTTAACACTTTTAAATTGCAACACAGATTTCAGATGAGAGGTCAATAATCATATCCTGCATTTGGACTGTGATCCTTAGCCATTGTCTTCAGCCCTAGATGTCTTAAAAAGAGAGAAATGACCAAGAACAATGTCTTTCCACTTGCCAGCACTTCACCCCATGTGAAGGCATTACTTAAGATACTTTAAAGGCTTGTTTTGTCATATAGTTACAACTAGTGCTTGAGTGATCTCAGCCCAGCCTGGCCTTTGTCTAAATACATTTTCATTTTCCTCATATAGTTTCTGGTCTCAATTTTTCCTTTCCTCAGTTTAAATGTTCTGTTTCACATATGTTTACTATAAATTGCTTTAAAACTTTTGAGAAAGCAGACACGAAATACATAATTAATCTATTTGTTCATTTAGCCAACAGTTTCCAAATGTTCATTAGGTGTTAAAACACTAAGGACAGAGGCAATTGAGGTCCTATGTCCTGAAGATGCAGACAACAAGTGTCCAGTCATGGTGCTGTGTCCTCTTCTATGGCCTCATCTTGTATTATACATTGTATAAGCAACTCTAGACTATTATATAAAGTGATACTTTTAATTTCACCAGAAGTTAGTTTTAAAACCAAACGGGAAACATGTATGTTTTTGTGATCTAACTGAAAGTCAGAATCAGACTGAAAGCCCATTGTAGGAATTTGTATCAGACCATGCTGTGTGTGTGTGTGTGTGTGTGTGTGTGTGTGTGTGTGCACGCACACACATTCTATTTCAGTTAACTGGGACTTCAAGGTTTTCAAAAATGCAGTTACCTGCCCAGTGATCAGTCCAGAGAACTATGGATGCTGCTCCCTTTAGAGCAAATAAAAGCAAAAGTGGAAAGGCATCAATCCCGGTACCTGCTGAGCAGGGAGGTGACACACTGCTGTGGAAGTGCACTGATCTACTTACTCCTGCAGTCATCCCCTCCTTTGAGAGCTGCCTCAACTGCTCAACTCAGACTGGAGCTTACTTCAGAAGTCACAGGCATGCTGAGGCCAGGATTACAGCCCAGTTCTCTCTGCAGCTCACACTGGAGCTCTTGCTAGCTGAAGGCCTAAGTCTCAGGGGTTATCTGTTGGCTGTGCTTATGGAGTGCTTGTGACATCCAGTTTCTACAGAGTATTTCACAGGCCAGTTGTCATTTTAGCGAACTAGAATTTTCAATAGCTTTATAAATAGTTGTCATAGAAAACTCTGTCTACTGTTTTCTGGATTTGTACCTCATGCTAGCTGATTTCAGAAGCAAGTCACTGACACTGTGTTTTTGGAACATCATCTCCAGGTGGCAAATATTACTTGAGAATACAGATGTTGTTATAATGTATATGATTTATAAATGAGCCCTTCAGAGTGAATAACAAGGCTTAACTTAAAAATAAAAAAGACAATAAAATAAAATAATAAAATAAAATAAAATAAAATAAAATAGAGATGAAAGAATACCTGAAAAAGGAATTTAAAAAGAAGTTGATAGAAAAAGAGAAAAATTAACAGGATAATTCTTTTGAGGGAAGAAACACTTAAGTATTGAACATAAATATACAGAACTATATTATGTGACTATAACCAGGCTAGCAGAAATGAAGATACTCTAAGAGACTTAGGACTTTCAATCTGACTATCAGACTGTTGAAACATGAACACACACACCCACACCCCCACCCCCCGCCAAAGGAAAGGGTATTTCCCCAGAAATAACATGCTTTGGGAAAGAAAAGGCACCATCCAAAAGGGGAACTTACCTCCACAAAAGAGATTTCACACAGGCCTACCAGCATGTCAGACGATCTTGCAGATCTAGACTGAAGCCCAGGCAATGACGGATCAATGGTGGACAGGGTAGCACCTTGATCAAGACTACTTAGATGCACCTATTCTTGGCCCACTATTTAAGTACTGATCTCCCTTCAGGACTGCACATTGGGGTTCACTCAATCTCTTTGTCCTCTTTCCAGTGTGGCCACATTGAACAAATCTTCTTTTCCTGCTTTCTACTTTTAACTTGGCTCTTTTAACTGGCTTCTTGAGGAGAGGTGGCCAGATTTGGCTAAGGGCACATGTGGTGAGCCACGAGTCCAATAAAAATGGTGGGCATGAAGGGTTGAAGACATATTTGGGAATATCTATTACTTGCATTGGCTGACTCCTGGTGGAGGAAAAAAGATGGACATTCCCAGCAGCCACTGCACTCATTTACGGCAGGGATAGATAGGCTTCTCTTTCCATTCCAGGCATTGGCTGCTTTTCATTTTTATATATTGAAGCAGATAAATGAGTTTTGAGTTTGTTTTGGATTCTTGAAAAAGTCTGAGCCTCGCTGAGTCTCTTTGTGATGCTTGAACCTCAGGCTTTGCCTTCCTATTTGCCTCTGAACTCCTGGGCAAATTTGACTTCTTTTGAACCTTTGAGAGTGGTTGCCATATGGTGACTGGCTTTGTTGCTCGGTGCTTTTTATTGAATGATGTTGGGATATTATGGTAAAATAGAGAAACCCAGTGATCATGGCAGTGGAGCAAGGATCTCACGAAGCCACTGGAAGCCTGACTCCAAGTCACTGACAGCAGGGCTAGGAAGATGCTCTGCCATTCCAGCAATCAGATGCTTCAAGGAGACATGGTGAGGTCTCTTTTTCCCTGCTGTGACACATGTCACAGCTCTAGGAGGAATCCTGGCTTGACTTCCTAGAGAGGGGACTGCATAAAAGTAACAGCTTCATAGTTTAATAGTAGTGTCACTTGTAGGACAGGCCTTGTTAATGTTAAGTTCTTCGGGGGTAAATAGGAAGTTCTGATAAATTATATGGGATATCCACCATGGACAGAAGTTTGTGGTTCTAGGTTTTGTTTAACCATTTGGAACAGAGAAACATACATGCTGAGAAGATCTGTCATGATTTATGTAACCATGAAAATATAAAATCTTTACTAGCTTGATACGAAATATCTTGATTGCCTTTGTTAAACAAATTTAGAATGTGAAATTAAAAAATTGGTTTCAGGACTGAACTGTATCTGTTACAAAGTGCTTCCTGTTTCACTTATTTCCTGCTTATTTCCTCTTCAAACTAAGAGAACATATCTTTTGCACATGAACAATTCATTACATGCAATATACATGTTCCTGAAATGCATTCACCAATACCATTTTCCTAGTACATGTTTAAAAGATCACTGATTTATTTACACACATATACAAAACCAATTCTCAATAGCACAATTTCAAAGACAAAAACCTAAATTCTCAATAGCACAATCAAAAACTACCAGTGAACAAGATTTACATTGTACTTACACTTTGTGAACAAATTTTCACTTATTCCCTGCCCTCCTTTTCATTTCAGGCTACCCTAAAAAACCAGGGACTCAGAAGACTAGACTTTTGCTAAAATAATCATCTTCAATATAAGCTGAGATTATTTATTAACTATTATCTAAATAGATATAGCCAAAGGTAAATTCTCCATATGCATTGTTGAGAACTGCAATCCAGCAGCTTCTGGGCAAATTGATACCTTTCCCATACCTCAGCTAGCGTGATAGATTGTGCAGAAAGAAGACTTTTAAAAACTGAGCAAGACCATGACAGTTAACACTGTTCATCTCAAGGCAGAAAGTTTTCAAATGTTCACTTTTCTTCTTTGACATACTTCCCAAATGAGAGATGTAAAGCAGGATCCCACAGGAGTTTGTGACTTGCTTTTGAAGTCCTCCCAGGTAGGCCTTAGAAGTGCTAGAAAGATTCTGGCGCTTTTGCTTCCTTTTGTAGTTTGACTTCCAACATGATCACCATTGATTTAAGCAAGGCTAACCTCAGACCCCTAGGAAGAGATGTTGGTACCCTACTTTGTGCGCATCAGTAGAAGTTTTACATTACAGAGTAGCATTTTCACCGTGGTATTGTATTCTTGTGCCTATAGGTTGAAAATGGCAGAAAGCTTTGGATCACACTTTAAAAAAATTACACACTTTGCTCTTTTGGTGAAGTAATCAATGGATAAATGAGGAGGTCCTGTACAAACTAACTGCCAGCAGAGGGAGAAATGCTTACAAGAGCAACAGCCTGAGGATAGCTGCTACAATAGTATAACTTGCTGAACTGGAACTGTCAATAAAATTTACAAAAACTCTGACGGATTCTCATCTTGAAATCAACTTCTTCTATGGAACAATTTGCCCTCTTATGTTCCAAATTCCTCTGCTGCACAAGGACAGCAAACTTGGAAGGATCTGGAAGAGATGCTCACTAGTCTTCTGCTCCAGCCCAGTTGCTACAACATCTTTTTCTGCATTGGCATGATCTAGAGAGCACGTGCACTGTTTCACGTCTAGAAGTTGCTGTTCAGAGAACTACATGCATCCTAAGAGAAGAAAGATTATTCACTCTTCAAGGCCAATGTATCAGATAAACCACGTGGCTTTAAATAGAATATTTATTCATCTTTTGTGCCACTGTGATTCTAAAATAACCAGAAAAGAATTTTCAAAATTCATTTTCAGACAACAGGGGTGATTACTTATTGGAAGTAAGTATATTCCATCTGAACAGGCTGGTTTTGTATTGAATGAGCAGACATTTCCAAGAAACATTTCAGGCGCAGCAGGGCAATGGCTGAGCACTGCACCAAGATCTGCCTCTTACCCTGCATATCTTGTAGGCAGGAAGAATTGTGGGTTGAACATTCTGTGGCTGGGTTGATGTGCTCATCCTTCCATTGGAAGTCTTGTCTGGTTACAAGATGTGGTCATTTTCAGGTTCCATATCCCTTATTGCTAGGAGTTTTAGCTAGGGCACCTTCATAGATTCCTGGGAATTTCCATTGTTCTAGGTTTCTAGCTCATTCCAGAGATTCTTCTCCATTGATTTAAGTTCTCTTCTAGTTCTTCCTCCCTCTGTCCTCCCCAGACTTTATTATCTAGATTTACAATTTAAACATAGAACGAAAATATGACCTTCCTGTGATGCCCTCCTACAATGCAAGGAGGAGCTAAGGCCTCTAAGGTGAAGTGCTGAGTTTCTGCCTTGTTTATCTGGCTGTCACTGTTTGATATGTTTAATGTTTTCTCCACATTATAATTATTTACCATGATTATTTAGAGAAATTTACTGGTAGCAATACACATGTTTACCAATGCCCATAAAAGGGAAGTTCTCTCCTTAGTCAAGTTTTGATGGATGGAAGTATTCAATAAAAAAATAAAAAAATAATAAGAAAAGAAGAAAGAAAGAAAAAAAGAAAAGAAAAAAAAACAGAAATCAACCAACCAACCAAACAACCAAACAAACAAACAAAAAAAAACCCTAAAACCTAAGGCTATTGAAAAAAATCCAAGCTAGATTTCCTCATATGTAAATGAAGAAGGGTCCCCTCCTCCAGTCAGAGCCTCTGCAGAAATTCTTTCATCAGAGACCAGAATATATGCATACAATACTAAAACGTTCATGAAAGGGCATTCTTGAAATACTCCCAACTCTACCAATTTCATTGCGAGCCACATTTTCAACTTCAAACTATAGATAAAAACTCATCTCTCGGTTCCTCTCCAGATTGCATGCATGTGCACAAATGGAGTTCAAAGATACTTTACCAGTACTGTAGCAACTGTAAGCTAGAAGCCATGCTGCTCAGAGAGAAAGAATGTCCAGGTTGCAGGAACAGAATGAAGCACTTAAGAAAATGGTCAGTTATGGAATGTTCTGTGCATAAGTATGTTCATTAATTAAGAAGTGAACTGAAATTAGTAATGAATTTCATAATGGCCACCAACCAGCTGCCAGTTGGCTGCAGCCTGGTGACAGATGGTAGTGACTGATCTGCACTAGATCTGACCTAGAGATAGTCCAACGTTTATTAAATTGCAGTCCCAAATAGAATTCCTTGCATTGCAGCATTCACCATGATGCTTCCTTCACAAGGAGATGCTCTGAGGGCACACTGCTTTGCCTCCATTGTTGCAACAACAAACTACCCCAAGGGAACCGATATAAGTCTCTAAGACCTCTCCAGAGATAAAAGGAAATAGAAAGAAAGCAAAGGAACTCACTAACTTGAATGAGTGTTCTTCATTCTGTAAAAAAGTATAACAGTGCTCTGCTTTGTACTAGTCTAGCATTCCCTCTACATTCTGCAGAAGTCCTCCTCTTTTAAATCAGGGGTCTTCATTTAGACTACATCTGAGAAAGTGACTGTCCAGGTTCTGCTTTGTCTGTCAACATATCCTCAGAATGAAGAAGGCTACTATTGTACACTGGCTCCAGAACCTGGGTACAAAGAGTCCTGGGCATTCCCATTAGACTATTTCCTCGTTGTCTGTGTATCAGAAAACATTAACCATAGCTCTGCATGGGGGTGATAATGTCCATGAAGACAAAGGTTGGACTAAGTAAGACGAGGAGAAAATAAAGCTCCTAGCTTTATAGGCTTATTCACCTCTTGCTACGAAAGCGTGTTTCATGTTAGCCAAAACATGTGGTTTTGTCCTCCACAACATATAATTTTTGCATTTTCTTACAAAATATGTATTCAAAGAGCAACAGGCATCATTTTTCTTATAATTTTCTCATTTCTAACAATACTGTTATTAGTTAAATTCATATATTCTGCTGTTACCTTGGAAGTATATTGCTTTGCTGGAATTAACCTGAATGATTCAGTAGCCTCAGAGGTTTTCTTGAAAGACCCCAGCTGGTAGATAAGAGTAAGTGAATAGAGGTTCTACCTCAGAGATTTGGGGAGAAATTCCAAAGAGCCATACCATAGATGAAGCTTCTTTGTGTTCTCATGTTTGATTGTAGAACTGTATTCATATTCTGCATGTAATCCACACCCTATTTCTGATTCCTATGGTTTATAAAAATGCTAACTTTGTCCCATTATGAAAAATTTGTGCCTGTCCAAGATGTGACACCTTTATCCTGCAGCTTTGTAAAACTTTGCCATACTACCCTGAGGATTTGTGACCACTTTTATAAGTAACTGAGATAACCTGTCTTCAACTGAAGAACATGTGAGTCTATAGATTATGACTTAATAGGATCACTTATCTCTAAAATATCAATAGATTAAGTGACTTACCTTAGGTCATATATGGAAATATGGGAACGAGAATCAAAGGCTGAGACTGCCACACAGGATTGCTGTGTGTGGTACTAAAGATTGTAAGAACGATTCCTGTAAGCTTGCCACAGGTTTGCTCTAGTCTTGTACGTCTTTTCCTTTCACTTTCCTTTACTGTTTCATATCTAATCTTGCTTGGGATTTTATCTTTAGCTCAATTTTCTATTTTTGACATACTTCTTGACTTTATTCTGCTTTAGAGTTTTCTGTTGTGAGCTTTAACAGTCCCTCAACTAAAATTTGTTTTCAGCTTTGCTCTTCTTAAGTTTATGACTTTCAGATTCCCTACATCTTTGAAAACCCCCATCATTGTGCAAAGGGTGGTGAATTGCCAACAAACCAAACTGAAAGTCCTTAGGGGCACTCACAACAAAGAGTAGAGAAGCTTAGCTTGGGAAGGTACTGAGAGCAAGACCATAAGGAGAATTAGAACCCTATTATCCGTTATGTATGCAGGGGTTGTTTCTAATAAGTGACTGACAGTCAGGTAGTGGATAGAGCATGGAAATACTAGACAAAAGGCTGATTCATATCCAAGATAGGATGGAGGGAAATGGCATGATATTTCATATAATGTTCGTGAAATTAGCACATTATCAAGCTTATGAATTATTTATTTCTAAAATTTTCCATTCAATATTTTAAGATTGAGATTGACAATGAATACCTGAAACTATAGAGAGTGAGGCCTAGGAAGTGGAGAACTACTGTGATAATAAACTAAAGATACAAAAAGCCTGGAAGAGAATGGGAATGGACCAGGCTATATAGAGTAGCAGGGGAAGGAAATGGGGCAAAGCTACACTCTCAGAATTAGGTCTGTCAAAGGCCTGTGAGCCAGGAAGAGAGGCATAGTTAATGTTCTAAAGGATATAAATGGAGAATACACTAAGAAGTTATATAGCTGGGTCATGTGGAAAAAATACTTTTAACTTCTTTTGAGAATTTCTCATAAGATTTTCCATAGTGGCTATACCAATTTGGAATTTTATTAATAGTGAATAAGGGTTCTCCTTTCCTTACATTCTGGCCAGAATTTTGTTGTTAGTAGATTTATTCATCTTAGCCATTCTGACTGGAACAATGTGAAATCTCAAAGTAGTCTGAGTTATACCTTCTATAATTGTTAAAACCTTTTAAAGATATTTCTTAGCTAGTTTTATTTTTTCTTCTAAGAACTCTGTTCAGATTTGTATTCCAATGTTTAATTGGGTCTTTGAGTCCTTGAACATTTGCTTATTGAGTTCTTTGTATATTCTAGATATTAATTCTCTATTAGATACATAGCTGGGAACAATATATCTTAGTCTGTGAGCTTTCTCTTCATTAGACTAATTGTTTCCTTTGCTTTACAGACTTTTTTAGTTTTATGAAGGTCCATTTGTCAATTGTTGACTTTAATTTCTCAGCAAATGGAGCCCTATTCAGAATGTCTTTCCTACACTTACACCTCATAGGACACTGCCTATGTTTTCCTTTAGCAGATTCAGAGCTTCAGATTTTACCCTAGGAATAACCAACCGCTATCTAACTGGATTTAAGGCCTGCTGAGTAAGAGGGATTTCATGGCTAGTTCTTTAAATCTACTCAATTACCTATAGCTGGTAAAGATCATGGACTCTTCAGGGAACCCACTACTGCCACTTTCTAAATGACAACCACTAAATTCACAAGGAAGAGTAGTTCTCCCCACACCAAATAAGCTTGTTTTTGGAGCAGACAGAAACCATCAGAGAAATCTACAACTTGTCATAATGCAGAGGGCTGCATAACCCCAGTTGGTTGGTACAGCTACAACAAAAAAACTACATGTCATGAATGAGGAACAATGCATAAAAGAGGAAGGAAAGACTGTAAAAGCCAGAGGGCCAAGATGTCTGCTACCAGATAGTATATTCTAAATATAACATGTATGAAATCTCAATTATATAGTTGCTTTAAAAAATCATGTCCCTAGATGAAGAGCTTCAGGCCAAGTAATGACTACTAAGATAGTGAAAGAGGCCCTTGATAGGACATGTAATCCCAAACAGTCATCCCTAAACAATTATCCACATGAGCAACACATAAAGAACTCATAGGATGATATTACAGGTACATGTATACATATATATGCATATATGTACAATTATATGGCTAAAGAAGAAGATGTTCTGAATTTAAGATAGAGCTGGAAGAACACAGGAGAGGTTGGAGGGTAGAGATGGGTGGGAATGATTAACTATGGTACCACAGGTATGAGCTTCTCAAAAAAATGAAGAGAACAACTGAAAAAGATGTGTGGCGTCAACCTCTGGCATCCAAACACATATGTACATGGGACATGAAAACATATACATACATACAAACATGCTACATATATACATGTCCACTAAAACAAAATATTCAGGTTATTTTCTTAAAAAGAAGTAACAGTGGCATCACCTATGAATTTACATTAACATACCCAAGTTTCCAACTGCAGACATCAATTTTAAATAGAAAGTCAAAAATCTGCTTTTCTTCTCTTTTGTTGGACTATTATTAACTAGAAAAGAAAGCTAGCAGTTTACTTATCAGACTAAAAAAATGTTTGAATGCTTGACAGATGAAAGCTATAGCCCAAATGTTATGACTTTGCTTGAATTACATTATAGAGACAAAGCATGCTAATCCATCAGCCTCGAATTATTGTCCTGTTACCCATGGTAACAGATACTTTCCTCATTTTTCCATAATACCAAATCTCAAGTAAATATCACAACATGAAAAACAGATGTTAAAAGGTAACACTCGAGGTCACTGCAAGCCTGTTCACTATTGAGTTCCTGGTAGCACGGGCTTGGTTACAGGTCACTGCACTGCATGCCTGTTCCCTCTTGAGTGCTTGCTAACATGGGCTTGGTTGCAGGAATTAAAATATTACTATGTACATGGCACAAACAGAAATCTGTCTTGAAACTAAAGTAGTATTTAGGAGGAAGAAACTAGTTTTCATGCATAAGGCTATTTTTTTTTACATAAAATTTGATTTTATACCAATAACCAAGATCAAAAATATACTCTATTTCTATTTTAAGCATTTTACTCATAAAATCCTCTTACTGTTTCACATAATGTTTAAATTTGTTAAAGGAACACATTTGTCTTAGATAGAAAATATTATTTTGTTATGTGATATTATAAATTGTAATTTTTTACAAGCCCAAAATATCTAAGTAACTAAAAAGAAAAAACTAAAATCCTCTCACTATGATACTGCTTTCGAAAGTTATCTTTAATATAAATTTAGTTCCAGCTATTTTTTTATTTCCATATCAATTTCTATATTTACTTGAGAAAAACTTAAGGGATGAAAGCATGAATGTTTCCAGTTACTCCTCATCTGCAGTCTCACTTTCAAATCCAATGGATGATGTCCTGATATGGATATGCTATAATTTATTCAACTAATCACTGATTTCTGTGCATTTAAATTGTCTCCAATGCTTTGCTTTTATAAATA
Source organism: Grammomys surdaster (assembly GCF_004785775.1). NCBI lineage: Eukaryota > Metazoa > Chordata > Mammalia > Rodentia > Muridae > Grammomys > Grammomys surdaster. The sequence continues at coordinate 529,970 of NW_021604639.1, read as the reverse complement.
TTATGGCAATGAACAAATATGTAGCCTAATCTTTCTACAAATTGTTGATTATTTCCTCATTATAAATTCCAAAAAGTGAAATTTCAGGGTCAAAAGGATTCATGTTAAAGCTGGAGTACATAACTGCTAAATTGCATCCAGAAAGAGTCTACCAAATTCCGTTCCCACTAGAGGTGAGTGGATGACACTTCTCTGACAAAATGCCTTTCCAGTTTGCTACTAAACTTTCTTAATTTTAAGAGGCAAGTTTCTCCTTCGCATTTTAACATCTTCAAAATCAGGTCACATTTTATCATTGACTCAATAGCAAAACTTAGTATATTTTTCCTTTTTAGATAAACACATAGAAGCTTTTATGTTTTATAGAAACAGTTTCACCATTGGTGGCATGCTCATGACTCCTCTGTTTTGATGTGGAAAAATGAAGGCAGATTTGGGATGAGGTAAGGTTTGAAAGTTGTAATCTAGTGTATGAAAGAGACTTTAGGCTTAGTGGTTAACTACCAATTTATGATTTATTGGGGTTCCCTGGGTCATCACTGCTCAGTTGCAATATATACAAGAGGATCCAGCAACCCCGAAGCTAGTATTCTTTGCTGATGAGCATTCTTTTTGCCTTCTATAATCTGAAAGAAGGAATGAGTGTGTGGTATGAGAAAGTCTGTCTGCCGTATCGGTCAATAAAATCCCACTGAGTTTACTGAGCTCATGAGTTTACGATGCTCATGCAATTTGATAAAATGGAGGACAGATATGTGCTCCATCAAGGTCATCAGTTAAGTCTACAGGTCTATCTTATACACTGTCCAAATCCAATTAATGCATTCAACCAATGCCGTATAAACTACTTTAATAAAAAACTATTTTCTGTTCAATATTAATGACAGGTAGATGAATAAAAAAATCTTGCTCAGAACACCATCACGTAAAGGGTATGACTAAGTCACTTGATAAAGTGCTATAGAATACAGCATTTTTTTTTCGACTGATACACACTGGACACTGGACATGCACGAACACTGGAGAAAACCAGAGGAAGTTGGAAAGGGCAGAAAACCACAAGAGGAGACTGATTGGTTGGCTGATGCACAGTACAGGAATGGGGACTGGGAACGCCTAATTAGTATGTGATGGAAGATGAGAGTGAAGTAGTCCAAGGACACATCTGGACAAACAGAAGGAATCAGCTGGAAGATATCACAAGGAGGTAGAACGGGGACTTGACCTCTGAATACAGAGGAAAGCACAAGGTGAATTCTGGGCTGCTTATCTTTTTTGTAGTCTGTGTACTTGTCAGAATGTGATGTCTAGTCACTGACAAAAAAAAGAAAAGGAGAGAGAGAGAGAGAGAGAGAGAGAGAGAGAGAGAGAGAGAGAGAGA
>NW_021604639.1:526179-528579 GCF_004785775.1 Grammomys surdaster | reverse complement strand
AGAGAGAGAGAGAGAGAGAGAGAGAGAGAGAGAGAGAGAGAGAGAGAAACCCCCCAAGAAAGGGAAAAGATATTCTGGCTTGGCTTTTGAGTCTGAGCTGTAGTACTTTTGTCCAAATTGCCCTTAGATAGGGATAAATCTGGAATCTGTGGATATCTCTTATATACACTAGTACATTATTTTAGTTCATTTAATTTTTTAGTGAGCAAAGTCTTGCTGGAGAATAAGCATTGCATTTGTTTAAAGGAAAATAAAGTGTTCGTCGATGGAAAATGCTGATGGGTGACATTTACTCCCAATAAACAGAGCTGTTTCTCTGAAAACCATCCCTGGAGAAGGCCTTTTCTCTGTACTCAATGTGGACCAAGATCCTGCCTAACTCACTGATCCCCTAGCTAAGCTTTAGTCCAGTGCCCAGTGCTTGGCCGTCCTTTCAGCAAGGACACCAGCATGCTAAAAGGAAGGAGAGGTTCAGTAGGAAATAGGAAAGAGAGCTTTGGGAAGGCTGTAAAGGTTTGGTAGGTGTTCTGCAATTGTACAAATTAGGCTAACAGAGAAGGTTCCCAATCCACTCATATCTGGAAACTGCCCATGCTTTCTTACAAAACTAAAATAAATGAGAATAAAGCATGGTTTATCCATACTGGTTGGTTGGTTTTGAAAATAACTGATGAATTTAAAAACTATATGACTCAGTAGAACCAAAAGTATAATTTTTAGAAAATGTTTATTCTTATTTTTAAATACGTGTGTGCTTGTGGATCTGTTTGTGGGTATGTACATGCATGTGAGTGCAGTGTCCACAGAGGTCACTTCGGTTACAAGCTAGAGTTTCCAACAGTTGTGAGGTGCTTGAAACGGAGTCTCGGAAACAAACTCATGACCTCTGGAAGACTAGGATGCATCCTTGCCCACTGAGCCCTCTTTCTAGTCCACAAAGTGTAATTTTTATAGCCCAAATCACACCCTTGTGGTGCTTTATTCTCAATGACGTTCAGTAGCTGGTACCTGGGAGCAGCCATAGCCCAAAATTCTCACAGTGTTAACTTCTGATTTGTATCTGGGATTTTGGAATATGACATAATTTCAGTATGAAATAGATTTTTTTCAACCTTTAATTAAACCAGGGTGAGAGGAAAACAGCCCAAACTGGGAGTTCAGAATTTTCAACTGGCTGCATGAGAGAATGTAGAAAATAACAAGTGGGAGCTGCACAGGCGTCAGATAGGTATCAAGGTACCATTTTCACTTCTTTCAATTCAGCTCGACTTGCATACATTCAGAGATTTACCTTCTCTATGGTGTTACACTCAGCTTCAAGCAAGTCCATCGTGCTTAAATGAATTTGCTTATGAGACAAAATGGTTGTATTAATGTGGCTTGATTAACAGCCAATGAGAAAGCAATTACCGAAGGTCTGTGCATTAGTAAATGGTTACATTAAATAATGCAGAATAACTTTTAAAAGAAAAGAAAAGCCAGCTTGCACAAGCACATGGTTTTCATTTGGAGAGGAGGGGCTGGAAAGAAGCTGTGCTGTGAGGCTGACTTCATAGCTTCAGGCAAAACTGGGAGATTAACAGAAACTTTAGCAGCAGCATAGCTGTCTGCATGGAAGGCCTTTAACAGTGCAGGGCAACTCTCAAAAGATCTTTTGAATTTGGGAAGAATAAGTCATTGGAAGAGGATGAATAGTTGTTCCTTTTTTAATTTTTGGTTGTTTTCAATAATCAAAGTTATCTAAATAATGTCACCATGCAAAGTGACATAGAATTTTAGATCTTTCTCACTTAATAACTTCAGCTTTCTACTTAGCAAATGGGCAGTGCATCTCACATGATGTCTCATAATGTGGTCAAATGACTTCTTCCCAAATGGGAAGAGAATATGAAGAAAAGTACAAACCACAATAATATAGTTAGTGGTGGTGAGACAAGCAAATAAAATAACTGAAGCAGTTTTATATACAGCTGGCACTTCCCAGAGGAATATTCAAATTGGACATTGATAGATGCTTTGTGAAGAACTGGACTTTCATGTGCTATAAGACATTAAGGTAGAATTACTTTTATCTCAGTTTTTTTTTTAAGGGCAAGACATTAAACATGAAGTAGCTGTGTTTCCAGGCAGCTTTTGTAAGTCTTGCAGGACAGAGGTGGAAATCAAATTTGAGATCCTTAATAGCTACTTCATGGGTATGAAGTCACAATGGGTTAGTATTTATACAGAATAGTTCCCTTGGCCATGGAGTTGTGGGAAAAAAACTTTCTTTTTGTCTTCAAGCTTTATAACTGAAACTTAAGAAGAGTAGCTAAGATGGTAGACCTGGTATGGTATGGTATGGTATGGTATGGTATGGTATGGTATGGTATGGTATGGTATGGTATGGTATGGTATGGT
>NW_021604639.1:461431-526169 GCF_004785775.1 Grammomys surdaster | reverse complement strand
GTATGGTATGGTATGGTATGGTATGGTATGGTATGGTATGGTATGGTTTGGTATGGTTTGGTATGGTTTGGTATGGTTTGGTATGGTTTGGTATGGTTTGGTATGGTTTGGTATGGTTTGGTATGGTTTGATATGCTATAGTATGCTATGGTGTGGCATGGTAAGTAGATAAGTATGGTATGATATGATAAGTAGATAAGTGTGGTATTGTAGATATAGTATGGTAGATATGGCATAGTGCAGTAAGGTATGGTAGGGTATAGTAGATATGATAGGGGGTAGGTATAGAATAGTAGATATGATACAATGTGGTAAATATGGCATTGTATGGTATGCTAACACACTTAGAGCATTTGGAAGGGCTGAGTAAATAAATGCTAATGCTCCAGGTAGAGGACAGCTGTCGCCTGAGCCTAGACTGCAAGTGCTTTGTGGAAGCACATTGAGAGGAGTGCCAGTAACACGATGAGCAGCAAGAGGCCTCACCCAGTCCCTTAGTGCCATCAAGTAGGGCTCTCCTTGCCCTTCCAGTCTACTCTGCCTGCTACTATTCCTCTCCTGGTAACTAGAGTGACAAGTTGTGGTGAACAGGTAAGGAACTGGGAAAGAGACTTTCCAGACTAGCCTTCAAGTACAGACTTTTACACTTAGAGTTTGCCATTGCTGAGGGAAAATAGAAGTTCTAATTTTAAAACAAGTTCATGGAGTTTTGTCATTTTGTTGCAGTTGATATCTGAATTACATTTTATATGAATTTACTTTGGCTCAAAAATCATCTGTGGTTTCAAACCATAATCTACCAGTCATTTGCTTTTCAGCCTATGACAAGGCAGAACATCACAGAGGAGGTGGTTGCAATAAAGCTGCCAACATCATGGTGGCAGAGAGGTGAAAACAGAAAGGAAGAGGAGGAGCCAAGTTCCCAATGTTCCTTTCTAGGGCACACTACCAAACAACCCTGCCTCCTTCCATAGACTTCTTCTAGAGCTTCTACTATCTCCCGATAGCACCACCTGCTGGAAACCAACTTTAACACCAAGGGTGTGTGAAGACAGCTCTGTCAGCATTTTCTTAATACAGCGGTCTAAATCAGCTCCAGGAAAATAAAAGTCCTGCATACGTATGCCAAGGACACCCATTCTGGGTTAGAGAGTTGCCACCCCAGGGAAGAGCATCCTTGAGATATCTTCAAAGGCTAAATGTTGAAATGTTTTCTCTAAGACTGATCTAAAATTGGGAGCTCTGATACATTTAAGAAAAGAAACCAAAATTCTCTTATATGCAGCATTTCTTACAGGTAAGAGCTTACTATAGAGATAAATTTTGTATTATAGTAAACTCTACTTTTCTCTACAGGGATGATGAGTTGTGTTCATTCCATGCTACCTTGTACTCTGGGAGGTTTATGAAACACCCAACAACAAATTAAAGAATGAAGTCAGCATATGTGTCATACACAGTGTGAGCTGGGCACTGAGGTTGGCATGATGAGCTTCAATATATTTTATTTGACAGGAAAAAAGGGGGAGATACATCTTTCCTTTAAAAAAGATCACTTGTGGCTAAGTGAAGATACAGTAGTTTTAAACCAGACCTTTCCTATGAGTTTCTTCATCAGTGTTGTTCCTTCAACAAATAGTATATGCTAAAATCTATGACTGTCTAGCAATCATATATTATCAACCAAAGGAGTGGTAGTTCCATGTACTAAAATCCAATAAGGTCAAAGTTAGCTCCTTGGTGCCTTCAAAATTGAGCTACTTGCTCAGTCAACAGGCCTGTTGAACTTCGGTTTCTCTGTGTTGAAGGTAATCCTTGATTACTGAAATGACTGAGGACTCAAACATAAAGTCTTCTGCCTTAGAGATAGTCATCTTTCTCAGAAAACAGAAATGTGTAGGCTACTCCAAGGAACTTTATGACTTTGGAGACTTTGTTCAACAAGTTTGCAAAACTCTAATCACTTTGGACGTAGAGAAAAAGTTTAATCATACGTTCAAGGTGTAAATTCTACAAACTATACTCCCAACCTACCGGCAAGACATATCTGTTAGTGTAATAGTGGCATGACTATTAAGGAAGTAACCAACTGATCACTGATTAGAATATGGCTCACTCCACAAAAGAAAATTCATTCTTGGTTCTGTAGATTCAACAAAAACTGTGGCCTGGCTGAGGAGAATGTAGATCCCAAGTAAAGACTTTCTACTGTTTAGCTAAATTGACACACCATCCTTCTTCCTTTCTACCTACTTACGTTTACACCCCATAGACAAATCCTACTCTCAGATTTAATCAGAAAAGTTTCCCTTTGTAATGAATGTCAGTGAGTACAAAGCTTCATCACTGGTCATGCATGGTGCTGAATATGGGAAGGGGACCGGAAAGAAGTTAGAGATGGGGCTTGCCTAGGTTGGAGAGAGATAAGGATGTGTGGAGAACAAACAGGAGACAATGTATATTTATGAAATCATAAAAAAATAATAAAAGTTCTTTTAAAAAGAATTTTCAGACAACAGTATCAATTCAAGTGAGTGGTTCCAGGAATTTATGAAAATGTTCTTTGGAGGAGTCAAGCGCCATTCACAGCTGTGAGAGGATGGGAGACTGCGTGCTGGTTAGGAATGGGACAGGAAGGGGGGTTAGCTGTGCTTTATATAGAGGTTGCAAAAAACACTATCTCTGTGACAAACTATCACAACAGAAGTCATTATTTCCAGCTTGTCTTTGAACTTCAGGGTCCAAGCCTAAGCTGCCCCTCAGTAAAGAGCTTTCCTACACCAGAGAAGTCTTCACACAGATTTCTCATGCCTCTTAGTCTTAGCTTACTGGTGCTCCCTGCCTAAACCTGGAGTGAATCTTGAACTGATATTCTCCAATTTAGACACTTTACAGTCCTCATTAAGTAGGGATGAGAACCTAAGTGGCTGTCAAGCCTCTCAGTCAAGCACTCCACACTTCTTTCTCCTTTCTTGTCATATTCTGCTGGCATCACTCCCTCTTAGAACACCATGAGGCTGCAATCCAAACTAACCACAGACAAGCTGCACATGAAACTTCAGTTTATTTTAGATGGCATCTTTTTGAATAAAACTTCCTGAGGGAGACTTTGTTAAATTAAGTTCCCTGGGGGAGAAAAATCAAATAATCAGAACTCTGGTGAGTCCTGGGCTGGTCTTTCAATAAGCCTGCCATTATCTACCAGGCTTCTCCACTCAAATCATCTACATTTGGCATCTGGTTTATGTCTTTTCTTCTGGGTTTGTTTTTTGAGTAATTAGAAATTTTTTCTCTTGTTTTTCCTTTACTCATGATTTTCAAAATCTATACTTCCTCACAAGCCCTAAGCATTAAAGCTACCCCTTTTTATCAAGATCTTTAGGAGTGGAAGTGTAGGAGGAGATAGAATGAAACTCTGGATTTTCAGATAGGATCTTGGTTAAAAATGAAAGCCTTCTATACCTCAGAGTCCTATAATCATGTAAAACAAGGGCTGAAAGTACCACATCTCTACCATTTCTATAAACGATGACGTGGGTCACAAATGATTTCCTTCTAATATCTGAGGAATAGAAATCCACAATCTTTTTTTTTCCTTTTTAAGCAAAGGAAAATTCAAGGTCATATATGTGGAAATACATCTTTGCTTGGCATTCTGCCCTTCTGCATGAGAGGGAAATGTGGACTAACATTTAGAATGTTTGATGTCCTGTGACGGTCTATGGCTCTTAGTGAGGAGTGGGACTCTGAAGAAAGGAAGAATATCCAAAAATTGTTTCCCAGAAACTTTTCTCAGTGTGGTGTTGGGCTCATATGTCCTGCTCCCTTCTGAAATAGGTCTCACTGAAAGCCTGTATGATGTTTTGAGCCTGTTCGAGTAAAATTTGTGTTTCTTGTTGTAAACTATCTTCAAATAGCCTCCAGTTATAATCCAGTCACTCTCAAGGTAGTTCCCCAGTGTTTGACTTGCATCAACATTTCCTGAAACTTGTTAAAATAACCCTTTTGCTCTTGGAGTGAGGCCCAGAAATAATATGTATTTGAAGTTATCTCTGAGTGATTCACATACTCAAGTTGGATAACAACTGTTGTAATCTGGATGTAGCAGTCAGTACCAGGAACTCTTGGTAGTACTGTAACATAGGCCACCACGAGTACCTCTAAAAGAATTGAGGGATGATGGTCTTAACCTGCCCTGGACTGGAAGAATGAGAAGAGATGCTTATAAATTCACCCACAAACCACCTCCCATTCTTGAGGCAGCCAGTTATTGGCAGTAAGACCTTCAGACTAGTTCTCTTGAAGAACAGGACACCCCTGGCCTGTGATTCCCATGGTTCAGTGAAAGGCTTAGACTTCATTTAATATTTATTGATTGCATGCATATGTATGCACATATGCAGGTCAGAGGATAACTTTTCAGAAGCTGATTCTCACTCCTACGTTTGCTGCATACTCCAAACTGTAATTTGTAAGCTTCAGTTAAAGTAAATTCTCTTGTTTCTATCTCTCATCTTGCCACGAAAGTGCTGGGATTGCAGCCGTGCACTACAATGACATTTTACAGGTATTTGGGGACCCAGATATGATTGTCTTTTTTTTCTGCTAGAATTTTTACCCACTAAGCCATCGCTGGAGTCCTGGACTCCACTGAAGATCATACTCCATTTACTCTTTCTCTCACATGGACCTCCTTACCTTCTTACAAATTTTTCAATAAAGATTACTCCCTCATTAAGTCTTGCACATCTATGATTTTTCTCTCAATTTTGCTTTGAAGGATCAGACTAAGACATTATTATGAGTTTTACTGACAGATGACTACAGTGCTCTTTTAAGAGCAATAATGGGTGGGGATGATTACTGTTTGGTGGAAAAGAATTCCCAAATATTGGCGAGTGTGAAGGAGACTAACAGCTTCCAGAAGGTTCACTGATTAGCTCATATATCACTTTAACCCATTGAGAGTTCTAAATGGACCCAAAGACTGTATATACACCATGCACTCCATAGGACTCACTGACCCTATTTCTTATATTACAACCTGAATGACAAGGGACGATTTATTAAGCAAAGAGTCTCAGGCTTCCAAAGAAATCCAATGAGCATCATCGAAACTTAGTACCTAGCAAGTGGTCAGTACTGGTGTCTGATATGGATATTGACACAAGACTGTTTTATGAAGCATCTCTCTGCTTCCTTTTATTCTGTGTTGTACTTTGGAGGCTGACAAGCAAGGCTGAGTCTTCATTTTTGTTCTTTGAAGCTAACCTGAATTAAATAATGACCATATCACTGTATTCAGAGTACGAATTAAGTCAGTATTAGGTCATTAAGTAGATCATCAACTTTTTTGTTTGTTTGTTTCCAATAGAAATCATACTGTCAGTATGTTTTTAAATGTGTAAGGCACAGAGCTAAGGAAGTCAATTCTTTGGGAAGGGATGAAACCCTGCCAGCACTTACTTAGAAACAATATTTAAGGCTGAATTCCATGGAGATCCCAAACACTACTTTTGTAAGTGGCATTCAATTTTCCTATTTGTAAGTTTCCTGATGATGGTGGTTGTGGTGTGTGAGCCTGTGGTCAGGTGGTATAGGAAAAGTAAGTTATAATAATGAAGGTGCTGGTTTTTAAATTAAGTCTGAATCTTTCACATGCCTTAAGGGTTATGTCCAAAAGAAATTGCTTTCCCTGGGACCAAAGGCACTATCTTACCACGCCAACACAAAAAGCCAGAAGCCTATTTAAACATTCTCCATGATTTGTTTCACAGACTGGGATTTCTATGAGCACTTCCTTCAGGGAAATGTACTTTTCCTTCTTTGCAGCCCATTTCCTGTAGGAATGTGTCTCTAGGAAATTATAATCACAGTATACTTCTTGGGTGTATAGTGACAACCCAGAGCAAGGCTTGTATATGGACACACACACACACACACACACACACACCTTCAAACATTGTGAGGATGAGGTAAAGCAAGGGAAGGAACATTCTGCTGTCCCACATGACATTCCAACTTATTTACTTAATTCATCAGTTTTATGTAGCAACTTTTACAGCATTTCCTTAGCTTACTCTGGGGTTCCACATTTACACTAGTCATTTTGAGGCTGGAATATCGGCTCAGCATGTTTTATCCTAAGTGCTCTAAAACAAAATCAAGTTCCTTTCTTCAGCATTATACATTGCTTCACACAATTTGGTTCACTATCAGGGTTTAGTCAAGTTGCAACGACAGGATAGCCAAGAGAGGTACCAGAACATGTTCATGAAGAGATGTCCCTTGCATTCTGAAGGAGAGGTAGATAAATAGGGTGTGTAGCAGAGCTGAGCTATGAACACAACCATTGTGAATATTCCCCTAAAGGGAAAGACTTATCAACCTAAGCTAAGGAAGGGCTGGGAATAAGAGGGCACAAGAGAAGAAAGAAGGACTGATGAACCATAGAGCCTCATTTCATAATATAAACTTAGCACCATGTGACAGTGCTGTCCTTTCTGTAGGGAAGGATGCAGACAGATCTAATTGGTGGCTGCCCTGTGGAGTGGTGTTAGGAACACAGTTGGCTGCTCCTATGCCAGAGCTGCTTCCAGAAAGTGACTAAGTGGATGTCACTCACTGCCAACTGAAGAAATCACAGTCGTTAGAAATTTAGCCCAGAGAGCAGAGGGTACATTTCCACTTAATAACCATTATCAGTATTTAACCCTTACAATCATATTTTCTAAACCATTAGACTCTCATGCTGATGGTACAGGTGTAAGATACACTGTCATAACTGAGTACGAAGGCTAAGATAAAGGAAGCAAAAATATACTTACCAGAGAATAAGAGAAACAAAAATCCTAGAATACTTCCTAGCTCCCCACTTAGAGATATTACATGATTTTATTGCCATAAACATGACACCCCTTCAATGAAGACTTGTTTTCTATTTTTTTTTAATAGATGAGAAATCTAAAGCTGAAAGAAAGTCAAGGAAAAGAACTTCAATGCAATCTGGAGCTTTGTGGCTCAGAGCTCAGCTGCTCCAGCTCTGGGCTACACCGGATATATGGCCATGAGGATGCCACCACCTGCTGTTCTTCCAGGGAAACCAATGGCTAAACATCAATAAACAGGCAATGATTTTACACCATCATCTGAAATGGCTCAAAACCTTGGTTTAAGTACCTTTTTGTTCTTTTTTGTATTAAATATTGTGGAGGTTGAAAGATAACCCTTCTGCAATGTTGAGGGGTACCAGCATTGAACGTAGGATGTCAGAAGTCGACTCCAGTGTTTTTACCAGCTGACCCATCTTGTCTGCCTACAGTTGTCTCTAATGACATAAAAATTATATCCCACTTGTGCTGTGCCCCAAATTTTAGACCCAATGTAGTAGATGGAAAGGAGCAATGGCTCTGAGGTCCGAAAGATCTGGGCTTCATAATAGCAGAGTGCTGGGGCTAAAGGACGGAACTTCTAATTAGTGACAAACATGGTGGTTTATAAATGAGCAATTAGATGATATATTTTCTATTTCTTAGTAACACCTGAATGAACTCCAGATAAGCCAACAAATTTTAAGTAAAAATAAAAGCATGCACATCTATTGGTAGTATAATATGTTGTTACTGCACGTTGAGTGGTCATTACACAAATCTGCATCTGGAAAAATGGCAGGAGAACACACACACACACACACACACACACACACACACACACACGGTACCAACTGTCTGTCAGTCTCCTGACTGAGACACTGTGTTATGATTATATAATGTAAATAGAGAAATTTGGTGAAGGATACACAGGACTTCTCTGAATGACTTTTGGAATTTGTTGTGGCCCTATAATTATCACAAAAATAGAAAGGAAAAAAATGTAATAAAAGTTCAGGAAATATATAATAAAATGAAAATGTGATAGTTGAAATTAGTTTGGAGCAAGGAAAAGAATGCTTCCCTGATTGTTCTGAATGGACACATTTCTGAATGTTCAAAAACAAAAACCTAAAAACCAAGGTATTAGCATTTTCAGCATCTCTGACAAATGAGGCCTGGAGGTTTTAATATAATATCACTTACATTGCAGCTGAATATGTGGACTCAGGGATTTAGGCTGGGCTGTAATGTGGTATCCTGTGTTGAATCAGGCTGCCCATGTCCCTGGACAGCTGAGGGTCCATGGCATGTCGGTGACCTTTATATCTATGGTCACCTATTATCAGGAACTCCTTATTCTCTTCTATCCTCCTCATCTTGCCACTCCTGTGTTTCCCTCCCACCATGATTAAACAGTGGAACATTCATAGGATTCCCTTGTTCTGTCATCTGGGTATTCCATATACGGCCCACATTAACTTTCACAACTTCCTACTGCAGTACAATTTACTTAGATTCACTTAGAGATATAGAGACAAAGAGTCAGAGAAGTTGAGACTTGCCCAAGATGGCTCACCAAGCAATTGTAATTTTCAAATGATTTTTGATCTCTTGAACGAAAAGTCTGGACTAGAAGTTTCCTGAATGATGGGCAAAGATCAAGGCCACATTATGAGCATTCTGTCTAAATGAAGATTCGCAATAAAGATCTTGAGGCTTCACTTTTAGTGCAAGCATCTAAACATCTTTGTTGAACTTTTTTTCTTTTTTGTCCTGATTCTCATCATGGCCAAAGAATGGAACACTCGCATACAAATTTGCTCTGGGAAAGCAGCTTCCCCTGGGTCATAATGGCTGCATGAGCACAGACTACTTCCTGTTATGGACGTAGTTGCTCCTTAGCTATGTTCTCAGGAAGACTAGTCTCATACTATACAAAGACCACACATTTCTTCAGCCTGATATCCACTCACGAAAATCCGGACAGTAATCACTAACTTCTGTTCTTGGTCTCCACATTTGGAGCAATAAATGTAAAGGATAATAGTTTTTGGTTTGTTTGAGAAAATTTTGCTATATGGTCTTCTTTAGCCAACTTGGATTATAAGTATGAGCACAGACACAGAGTATAAGTATCAGATAGAGAGGTACTAAGAAGGCTAAAGTGTTATTGCTATGCTTGCTATTCTTGCTATTCTTAGAAACATGAATATAATTCTTTAACACAACTATTCAGTGTGGCCTTAGATGAGTAATGAAAATTTGCTAAATCTTTTTGACATTGTGGAAGAATTCAAGTGCTGCCTGGAAAGTCGGCTTCACAATCCAGTGCCTCCAATATTCCCACTCTTCAAACAATTTAAGAGCACTTATATAAAGGAGAAGGTAACTGAAGAAGAGGACTCACAATACATATCTGAGGAATGTTAATGGGTCAGTTCAGAGCTGCATCTGTGCTAAGTTCTCCGGAGAAAGGTGTTCAAAGCATCAGGTTCACCTGGGCCCTGGCAATGACCACTCTTCAAAGAGAAATATGCATATATACATACATATCCATTATTTTTGTGTGTCTTTCTCTGTGTCTTGTTTTCACTGTCTAACACACACACACACACACACACAAAGATACACACAAGGGATACAGATTCTTTTATGAAATATTCTAGGTGGCAATCAGTAGATTCCTTTCTATAACAAAGATGGGACAGCAGGATACAAAGCCTCCATTAAACTCAAGCATAGGATACTGGCTGGTTTGAGTGTAACATAGTCTTTAGAAAAGAGTGTCAAATTCAGCTCAGTTTATAAGGGAGGGCCCCATGGAATAAGAAACTAGCCCAGGAAATACATTCCAATGACCTGTTTTTGAACTGGAAGTCCCATACTGGTGCTTGTATGGTGTTAACAAGAAGCTTTTGTTATATAGTTCCCTTAGTCCTGAAAACATGGAAGAGAACCGTGTTGTTGGATCACTATGAAACTGAAAGTAGTTTTACTGTAAGTTGACCCCTAAGCAGAGAGATTTAAAGTGATGTGGACTCAGTGTCTTTAAAATACACATAAATCTAGCATATCGACACCATATGCTAAAGATATTGTTGCCAAATGTAGGGGAGAAGAAGAAGAAGATTCATAGCCTAAGAAGCTAAGAAGGTATCTTCTGGCTGGCAAAGGCAATGGATAATGATTTTAATAGATTTTTCTTGACTTTGATGTTTTTACTAAAAAGTCACATGAAAATGTACATTTTTCACTCTATTATTTTCTTCATTGATACAGTGCCAAGATTCTTACACATTAGGAGAAATATCTCAGCACAGCACAATATCTCTAACCTCAAAATGGTTAGAATATAGACTTCACATTTCTTGGTAAGCTTGCTTTGGCAGCCAGCCTGCTCATCCAGTGCAAACACAAAGATGCAGAAGATATCTGATCACTGAGAACTATTTCTCCATTACCAGCTAGGTAATCTGCTATGTGTCAAACCCTGAGCAGAACCCTTTAGTTTTTGTATCTTTTAAGGATAATTTTTATAAACTAGTCTTGGGCTGAGTTTACAGAAAGAGCCGGTAACAAAGTGATAGGTACATACTTAGAGACTTAACCCAGGTAGGTTATATTACACTAACCTGTGAGTTTCTTAGGCATTGCTGCAGTTTCTCCTTATCTTGCACATATGCATCAGACAAGAGTCGAATTCATGTTCCAGTAGGATGCTAGGGGCTTGGACCCTGAGGCTAAGTATTTACAACATATATCTCCTTATCTCACTGTGTAGACGTTCCAGGATGTACACTATCTTTCGCATCTCAAAGTCCTCAGCTGAAAGAAGAGAGAAAAGCCCCACATATATATCTTACAGATATTTAGTGAAATTTCAAATATATTATAAGAGCAGAGGATGCTATTATTTTAGAAATGTCTTACAGAGCCACCTCATCAAAACTCCTTTGGTTAATAAGAAAAAGTTCAGTAGCATGAAGATGGGATTACCTCCTGTCCATATCCAGATGGGTGAAGAAAACAGACTTTGAACAATCCCTTTCATCATAATATATTTCTCTTTTGTAAAAATATTTTATCACTTCCCAGAGGACCATCCGGAGGACACTGTGCATATGTTCAGCATAGTTTGTCAGAATACCTGCAATCCAAATGGTAGGTAATAGATAACACTAAAAATGACTTGGTAGGTCTTCGGGATTACTATTGTCTGTAAGATTCAGCTTTGGGCCAGTCTGTCATCCATGGCTTGTGAGTTGAACACTGATGTGGCACAGTGGATGGGCTTACCCCTCTGAAGTGGCCACAGTGCTTCATGAGATAGAGGTGAGCTGCTACGATTCGCTCCTTGGAACAAATTTAGCCAAAGCAACATTAAGAGACATTTGCATAATGATGACAGAGCTCTTTGGGAGGTAGCAAAACCTGGGTGGTCAGGGGGAGAAGTGGGTGCCAGTGTCATAAAATGACAGAGCTGGGCAAGTATTTCCTGTCCTAAAAGTAATAACTGGGATAGAGCAGGGAATGGCCTTACAGGCCTGAGGGTCTTCTGGAAAAACTATAAAAGGAAGGGATGATAAAATGAGCCAGTTTCAAAAGGACTTCTAACTAAAACGAAGAAGGAGGCAAGGCATATGTTCCACTCAATCACAATCCTTATTTGCAGTTTACAAACTGGGTTTCTATAGGAAGGCACTTAGAAGACATGTGGACTATAGTTTGGTTTTTAGTGGCTCTTTTGTCCTCAGTAAGCCACTGTGGATTATGTCTAGTCTTCTCATGTTCTCATAATTGATATATTTAAGCAGCCAAGCAAGAAGCAGTTGCTTCTTTTTGCACACACACCTCCTAGTGGCTCAAAGAGAATGTGCTACCTGCCCAAAAAGTCTTCCTGCTCCCTGAATTCTCAATGTCTGAAATAAATATTTCCACAGTGTCCAGTGCCTGTATATACAAGTATCAGCAAGGCCTATAATACATTTTCATTTGGTTTTCAGGACAAAGAAAAGTCATAGAGCATTTCCTCAGATGTTTCTCACTTTTAAGTCATGACAAAATATGAGTAGTTAGTTTGAAGGCAGGATAAAACAACATTTTTGGCCTATTCCATTTAGTGTTCCAAGTTACTGAAACAGTAGGACAAGCAAGTTGTTTCTCATCATGATTTCCTGAATGGACTCAATACTTAGGTCTCTCATTTCACGATCATTCACTTCCTACGATGTGCAATTTGATCTATGAAAAGCCTGAATAGAGAAATGAGGAGTTTTCACCACTGTGTGGGACTGTAGATTTGAGGCCAGACCACTGGAATAACATGGCCAAAACTGCAGTAGCAAAGTCAGGATTTACAGCTTCCAAGAGGCCCCAGGCACTGCCAGGTCCTTAGGAATTGTATTTGACTCATGAAATTTAGAATTCTCTCACCCACACAAATCAATGTCATCTTCTTTTTCCTTATCCTTGTTCCACCCGCTTCTATAAATCAAGAGATGCATGGAGCTGCCTACAGCAGTCACAGAAATGTCTTCAGTAAAACATGCTCTAGTGCAGAGAACGAACATTTTCAGAAAAGCTCTCAGTTTAGTTCAGACATTAAATCAAATGTCTACATCTCTGATTTGAGTTCTGGTGATAATTAATGGCATTTCAATGCCTTTTATAATTTTTAATATTTGTATGTTAAGTAACTCATTTGTCTAGTTTATAGATGAACAAGTCAACTTCATGGTCTGTGTAATTCGGCAAAGGCCACATCTTGACATCTGTGAGTGGTGGTCACTTGCAGCCTTCCAAGCAGCCTGAGTCCCATCGGAACACATATTCCTGCACATCCTCTGCCCTTAGCAGCTCCTTGTATCACTTGTAAGTTGTATAATTATCGCAGTGCTCATAAAGAACAAAACCATGAGGAGAACAAGATTTGGGGAATCCCATCTCCAAAGCCAAAGATACTTTGCACATGGTATATGCTCTGCACATGTGTAGCAAATTAAACCAAACTGAATTAACCCAATAAGATATTGCCAACTTAGTAAATTATGTGCCTCACCCACCTGACAACCTCTTGTTCTCAACCCAACTCCCACCAGTCAAAATCATTTAAACACAGAAAAAGCTCCGTGATTGATAGAAACTTAAATGTTACTCATCACTGTGGGTAGGTAATAACCTTGAATCTAAATGAATGTGGCTCTAATTTCAGGCATAGCATGAACATCTGGAATGACTTGGGAGTGGCAGGTTTATTTTTTCCCCTAGAAGGCCAGAGAATACATTTGAAACTTGGTGGCCCTTAAGTTTGTACTAACATCCAGGCACCCAATCACCCACCTTGCCACTCTAATCTACAAGTTGAAATTAGGACTCATCAACTGTTTGGAATATTTTAACTTATTAGTTATTTGGATAACAAAATGTAAACCTCTGATCCTAACTCAGCAATCAATTAGCCAAGGTTGACTTTAAAATCATCATAAAAGTCCCTGTGAGAAGTAGAGAGCTGTTAAAGTGTCCCTATCCTCACTGGTGCAGCACAAAGCACCTGTGAACTTTGTAGAGAAAATGATGGAACTGTAGATTCCACCTCTTAGATACTGAATACATTGGATTCTTAACCCTGATGGGGCAGTATCCTGAATGTTTTCTCAGCCAGATCTAGCACTGGCTTTACAGACACATCCAAGAACATCTGTATACCACTCTTGAAGATTTCTGCAACTTAGGTTTAAGGTCCTGTCCTCACCAGCCTCTACCTCCTTCTTCTTAGGAGGTCTAGGTTTTCAAATACCTAGATCTGAGTTCTTCATTAACTTGTATGTTGAAGATTGCATGGATCCTATCTTCATTTGTGAAGTTGTCCCTAAACTGATGCCATCTTTACCCCAGGAACATCAGACAGTCAGTGGCTTCTAGTTCACAAATTCCCTTAGGTTGTTTCCCTGCCTACAATGCTCACATTGCATAATTTTCACTGATCATTCAAGACTCAGCTGATATAACCTGGGATATCCTCACTGCCTGTAGCAGGCAGGGTCAGGATCTCTTTACCCTGTTCTACAAAACTTTTGGTTCTATACCAAGTACAGCATGCATAGCATAAAATAGTAATCCTACTTAGCATCTCTGTCTTATGGTACCAGAGGGCTGCCAAGTGAGTGGCAGACTGTGATTACTGAGGCATAAGGACATTAACTGTAAAGGAATGGATGGGCATTAGGTATGGTGATGGCTATTCCCTGAGTATTCAGAAGAGAAGCTGAAGGCCTTTGAGATCTGTTCATTCCCCAAGCCCAACAAAGAAGCCATTTTTTTCAAATGAAGCTGAACCATATGATTTCTCTCCTGAGAGCAAGGTGATGACTCACTGTCCTCACTCATTCAGTCCTCATTAACTGACCACCATTAATATGTGCCATTTAGTAGACAGTTTGGAAATATGGCCAGATAAGCCTGAGTCTAGAGAGGCCAAAATCCTGAATGGGCAACAACTTTGGAGTTACAGAAGTCTCAGATAAAGCTCAAACATTTTTTGTTGGGCTGGGATGATGGCTAAGTAGATAAAGTGCTTGTTGTACAACCATGAAAATCTGAGTTCAGATCCTCACACCCACATAAAATGCTAAGCACAGCAGGGTACATCTGTAGTCCTAATTTTGGATTTGGTATGTATAGACAGACGTGTTCTCCTGCCAATCTAATCAAAAGGGTTTGCTCCAAGAGGGACTAGAAAGCAAATTCACCAAGGCAAGAAGTCAGTTCAGTTCAATATAACTAAGTGGCTAGTATTGATTCAAGCTTCAGTACTCTGAGCATGAGTAGTTTATTTTAGGCTTATTTAAGGACAGCACAAGTTGAAGAAAACTTTCCTAGTGATAATTAACTCAATTCCTTGTGCACAATAAACCATACATAAATTTCCTTGAGGACCAATGTAAACTAAATAAAGATCAGACATGACTACACTGAAATTATATTATGCAATACCTTCCATAAAGTTGGGTTGTAAAAATTGACTACATGTGATGCCTTCCATGATGATAGGTTCTATAGATTGACTGAGAAAAGCTAGCTCTCCACAAGGCTCTTGGCGATGATTCAATGTGGTCTTGACCACACAGCACAAAGGTCACCAGGCTGTTAATCATATCTACTCTCAGCCTTCTTGGTAGATAACAGATTATGCATATCTTCCTTTGAAGGAACAACTTGGTGTATTTAACATTCTAGGTTCCCCTAGTGCTTATCAGTGAGCACAAAGACCTCCATGCTTCCTACATAGCCACCTTTTTGATCTTTTAATTGTGTGTATATGTGAATATACGTGTGTGTGTGTGTGTGTGTGCGTGTGTGTGTGTGCGTGTGTGTGTGTGTGTGTGTGTGTTATTTCCATGCTACATGTCCATGGCTACTCTATCCCAAATATTCTGGTAGGAATATGTATGCAAATGTTAATTACACAGCAATTACACACAATAATCTAAAACTCCTCTTGGCTATTTTATGCCAGCTAATATCCTCTTGTATGTATGAAACACTCTCATTCCTCTTTGGATGACAGCTTTAACATTCCACAGGCCTGAGTTTGCTGTCCCTAAGCTGCTTACTCTCTTGAGTCCTGTTAATCTCTCATGTTTATTATCATTTTTTCAGCTGCAGTCACTGTGAACAGTAGTATGTTTTCCTTCATGGTAATAAATATTCATGTATTTATGAAGTAATGAAGAAAGTGTTGCTTAGCATGAAAAAGTAGATGTCAACAGTCAGGAGAATGAAGCAGCGCTAAAATCTATTAACATTCTCACACCTTCCTAGCAGTTCAGTTGCTCCACATGGAAAAGGCTGAGACTTGGAGTTTGGGAGTTTGATAATGACTACAGGATGGGCAAGAAAACAAAGAAACATCTGGCTCACCACGGCTCTGAATGTTATTCCTATTTCACAATAGCACATGGGTAAGAAGCACTTGGGGGCTTTTTTACATTGTTTATTTATTCTTTGGAGACTGGGATGGTCTTCACAGTCCAAACACGAGACACAGCCTGGGCAGTGATGACTTGTAATGCAGACTGGCCAGCCTTGTCAGGAAACAGGCTGCTTAGCATGGAGCTCATTAGTCTGAACTCCTATCTGTATTCTAAACTCAGATCTCCTCTCAAATACACCTGCTGGCTCAGAGTACAGCTACTGTGAAGATGCAGCTGTCCATTCTTTCTTGTCTGGTGAGTTTATGAGCGATAATGCAAAGTTAGGTATAGAATGTTTTCAAATATGAATTGAGGACTTGCTAGACACTGATGCTGTGCCAGCGTGCACACACCATGTATACAGAAAACACTTGAAATAACACTCACAGACAGATAAGCGCTAGTCAGAAAACATTTTTGTAGTTCTCACCATGCCAATAGAATCTTAGAAAAACAATTTAACCACTCTGGCTATATGAATTTCAGCATCTCCTTACTGTGTCCATCCTTAACTAGAGTTAAGTTCCACCCACAATCCCACACACAGGGTCATTTGACAACTTAGAAGACAGTTTTGATTTTCACCAATGGGGTAGGTGTTCCTTATGCCCTGTGGTGAGTAGATGATGAGGATAGTAAAAAAAAAAAAACAAAACACTAAACTAAAATAAAATAATAAAATGAACAAGGAAACAAACCCCCAGTTAGTGTTCATGACAGTCCCACATCAAAGAATGATCCCTAATTCTAAATGTCATAACCTCAAAGTTGAAATCTGTCTTGATGAATTAGTGATGATTGTTCCTTAGAGGAAAAGTTTTTAGGAACTTCAGAGGAGTTAACGTTTAGAAAGTAACTATTGTTGCTATAATAATACAAATTCAGTATTATTTCCTGGAAAGCCTTTGAAACTGCTTTGCCTAATTAACAAGTGAAAGGAAACTAACACCTGTTGAGAGCCTATAACACTAACATGCCAAGGATTGTGTGTAAAGTATTTTATGTAATTTTCTACAGGGAGCAATACAATAATCTCACTAAATAATGATTATCTCAAGTCATGAGGTTAATCCCAAACTCTTGTATAACAAAGTCAGTTCTATCATCTTTGTATGAAGAGGAAAAAAAAACAACTTTGAATGAAAATTATTGCCAGGTGTGTTCAACCTTCTGCCCTTCTGTGAAGACAGTTATCGATGCTGCCCAACACAAAATTATAAACATTCTTAAAGTAGTAGATGAATTGTTGTGATATTCTTCTTGGAAGTAGATTGGGCATTTTTCAAGCATAAGCTTTGTAGATGAACAGATGATACCACACTGTTGAAAGACTGGCTCCCCTTAAAGTCTGTGGGGAAACTGAATTTTTGTTTTCAATTTCAGTATTTTCTTCCCTTCTTGTCACTTAAGAAGCCCCCATTTTTATCAAGTTGGTCCCACTGCTCTTCAAACTCAACACTCTGTCTTGCAGCTACCTCTCTAGGATCTCTTCCTTTCTTAATATAGACACCAAAATCCTAACATCACATCCCTCACAATAGAATGCTAAACTTTCTAAGAAGCATATGAAAATATTTAGGACAACACATGCGTGCGCACGCGTGCGTGCACACATACACACACACATACACACAGAATCAAAATCTAAAATTCTTAAGGATTTGGAATGCAGATGGAAATTTCACTCCTGTAGCAATATCAGGTAAGTATTCCTCTTACAACCAAGAATTTCATTATATAACAAAGGCACACTCAGCACAACTGTTTCTGTCTTTTAAGTCAAAGCTACTAGAATTGACTTGAGACCATGTGGTGTTGCTATAGAATCTTCTAAAATATCTTTAGGTATTTGGTCCTCATTAGTTCTGCTAATTTCTTGGGACAAAGTGGCAATTTGATGTCAGAAAATGCAGAGCCACTTCTTAGGTGAAAATATCTTTTTAAAGGACTTATCTAGCCACTGATGCTGAGAGATGATTTCTATCTTCTTTGACTTATTTAAATCAAAGGATTGAAAATGCACAAATTCAGACCATCCTCTTTGACTTAACCAAAGGCAAGAACAATGTAGAAATTGTCCACTAACGATGTGGATCACTTTCAGATAAGCCCCAGAAAAATCTGGGATAAGTTAGGTGAAAGAGAGATAAATGACAGTATATGGAAAACATTATTTATGAACGTTAATAAAAGTTTCTGTTGCAAAGGAAATACTAGAGACAAAACCGAAAAACCCTCCAACAAGAATAAAGATTATTCCAGGCTGACATTGAGATGCAAAGAGGCTCAGGACCAACTCATTAAATGCCAAATCCATGAGATGGATGGAAGGCTGGGGCTCAGCTGGAGAAGGTTCCCTCTTAAGGCTTTGCCAAGAGCCTGATTACACATTTGAAGACCATGGTGGATATGTCAGGGTAGACTTGACACCCTGGCCAGGTTGTCTCCTTCAGCTTTCTTGCAGGATGGAAAAAAGTTGGTAGGTTCTGGACTAAAAACATTGTCTTCACTCACACTTTGGGCCTTTGACAGAAACTTTTAAATTGAAAAGGGAAAATGGAAGCCAGTCAAAAATGAAAAATTTAAGTTTTATAACACCTGGAGGTCTTCTTGAATGGCAATAGTTGATAAAGCAGAATGGAGCTGAACTTATGTGCAAATTCACTCGAACAAGCATCCCCATTGACGTTAACTTTTATGGTGGATACTGGCATATTTAATTTGTTTAAGTGGCAGAAACTCTGTGATAAGAACAGTGAGAACACTGCAGGACATTGTGTTTGGAAGATGGGGAAGTGTTTGTGAGGTTGGAACGAAACTGTTTGGAAGCAGTGCTCTAAAGGAGTAACCGTCCTTAGAACTCACCCAGGCCATGAAAACAGTAATTATTTGAACTGCATTCATGTAAGTGGAGGAAACGAGAGTATCAGTTAGCATGCCATTGATATTAGATTGGATGTTAACATCTAACATGGAATAGTATACAATCAGTATCAAATAAATGCCCAGATTCCTTCACTGCTCAGGTGTTTTCCATGAGTCTATCTGCCAGCTAGTATGTCTGAATACATCGCACTCATTGCAGAGGAAGTACAATAGGGAAACCAACCAGTGAAAACCAAAGATCTGGTTCCAAATACCAGCTCTGATACTACATATATGACTTTAGCAAGCATGCTTACCCTCTCTGGCCATCTGCTTCCTCATCTAGTAGATGGAGATGGTAGTATCCCCAGAATACTCTTTTAGAATTCAGTACTTATAAGTGTATAAGTGCTCTGTCTGTCACCAGTTTCATCTTACAAATGAAGGAAGTGGGCTCTGCCAGGAAAATTACCTTGTCTGAATTAACATAGCTTCTATGTATTGGAGCCCTTTGAATTACCTTTTATCATAGGCCAAACCCCAAGATGGTATATTTCATAGGCTGTGTCTGGCAAATGGCTATGAAGACTCAGTCTGCCCAACTAGTGGGGCCTCTCTTAGTTTAATACATAAATCTGAATGACCCTCCAGGCACATACACAATATTTCCTCTCTCCATCCCTTATGGGGGCAGAAAGTAAAGACATAGGATTTCAAGAATCATACAAATGCAAGTGTGTATGCAAATGCACCAACACACACACACACACACACACACACACACACACACACACACACACACACTCCCAATGGAAAATTTCTAGCTTCTTTAATTGGATTGGTTTCCTAATATTTAGCACAATGTGTCATTTTTGAAAGCCATCCTCTTTGCTTGTACCCAAAAACTCCTCTCAGGAACATGCTGCTCTTGTTACAGTTGTTTCATTGTTGGGCTATTGAGTTCATTCCAGCTCACATGTGTGTAAGGAGAGAGTGGCAGCAAGTTCTTGTAGGGATTAGAAGAAAGCTAGTGTTGGTGCCTGAGGGTTTCTGTTCTTAGTTTTGTTCTAGAACTTTATCTTCTCTACTGTCATTCCCCACCATGCAGTAAATCATACTTTATGAGATGTTCTTGTAGCTAGCAAAGCCAGTGCCATCATGGAGCAGATGAGTGGACATTGCAGGCTTTCATAGTTTGGCTCCATTCAGTTTGGATAGAATTAACACGATGATTCTGATTCCATGCTCATGAAAGAAAAAAAAAGTGAGGCTGCCTTCTGGGGAGAATTAGAGACTCTGTGGGTTTTGATTCTTTGCAGATACCAGTGGCTATGATATCTGAGGATCAGCAGACAGCATACCATGAGCATGATCTGGCTCCAAGGAAGAAAATCTCTGCTCTCCTTTTAATCCTAGAGTCAAACCCAACAACAACAACTGATCTCCGTGTGAATTAACCATTAGTTGCCGGGTGCTTGGCACAGTCTAATAAATTTTAGCTTAGAGGGTGGCAACTGTGATTGAATACAAAACCATTTCCTACTAACAGAGGTAGAGGCCTAAGCATGCTAGGGTTCATGTGGGTTAGTTTTGTTCCTGCTTCCGCACAGTCCAGTTTTATTTTTGAGATTCTCAGTTGTCAAATCATTTTCCCTAGGACCTTCTTTTCAATTATCAGAGGGAATAATCAGAGACCAGAATGTGAAGCCCAAGTGCATTTGGTTCCTATGGTTGTTTAGCAGTGAAGGAGCAGTAGATGAGTTGGAGCCTGTCAAAAAACTTTCTATCATGCCTAAAGTAGTTAGAAGATTTAATTAGTATATTCATACTAGGGAATTAAAAAAAAGCTCTCTCTCTCTCTCTCTCTCTCTCTCTCTCTCTCTCTCTCTCTCTCCTATGATTTATAACAAGGCTTATGTGATTATTTATTTTCAAATAATTAAACATTAGGCATAATATCTATATATTAATCTAACTGACCTGTTTAGATTTAGGGAAATAATACTTATTATTATTATATTATATATTATAATAATATATTATATTATATGAAAAATCAACTAAAGGTTCTAAAATATTTTCTGGTTCTAAAATGCCTTTTAAGCATAAATCAGTTAATCACACACACACACACACAGAGAGAGAGAGAGAGAGAGAGAGAGAGAGAGAGAGAGTTTTTATTCATACGCATAAAGACACTGCAAATGGAAGTTTGTAAAGAGCCTTAAATCCACAGTCCAAGCACCAAATCAGAACCATCATGCTCACCATCTTGGCTCCTGCCCCAAGTACCATATGTTTTTAGCCTCCTCCTGACTCAACAATGAGGCTCAAATGTAGAGTTCTTTTGTTGAAACTCCAAAAACATAGGAGAACAAATCCATTTATCTGAACATGAATTTGAAATTAATTCTAATATGGTGACCATACGCATTCATCCTTAAAAAGTAAAAGCAAAATATTAATTTCTCTTTCTCCTAGAACACTGTATGTTTCTGACACAAGGAACTGATCCTATTAAGTGCTAATTTACAGTGTGACTCCTTATTACTTAAATATGGAAGTCTAAATAGTAAGTCATGAGGATAAGAAATAGTGCACACTGGATAAAATACTATGCAATTCACAAAGCACTACTCAGGACTCATTCCATAGCCTGCCTCACCTGATTCCCATCCTCCAAACTCATTTACCCGCATCCTCTGCCACCCCAAAAAGTGAAAAATGCCCAGAAACTTTGTCACTACAAGAATGAGAGCTATAGTAAAACAAGTTCCTGTTTGTAAGAAGTGAGCCACTGCCATGGTTATCCACCTTTTGAAGCAGAATTCTGTTGGAAGGTTTTCCATTTCTGCTATGTGATAGCTATCACTTGGTATGAAGGAAGAAACTGTAAGTCAAGGGAGGACTCGATATCCTAGAAGATCAGTGGTGACACAGAAGTTCTGTCTAGTATCTGAAAACTGTTCTTCCATTAAACATTCGTGTGTGTGTGTGCGCGCGCGTGTGTGTGTGTGTGTGTGTGTGTACAAATATTTGCCAAATATGTGCATGGGGGACAGATAAGATGGTTGGATACCTTAGACCTGAAGTTACAGGTAGTTGTGAGTTGCTTAATGTGGGTGTTGGGAACCAAACATAGGTTCTCTACAAGGGTAGAGAGACCTCTTAACCACTAAGCCATCTCCCAAGCCCCATTAACCGGTCAATGGAAAATTATTCACAATAATCTAGTATTCTTTGCCTTTGAGAATGACATTTTAAACAGTTTTTTTTTAATTTTATTTAATTTTATTTTTTAAACTGCAGATTTTATCCCCCTCCCGGTCCACACTCTGACTATTCCATATCCCATACCTCCTCCCCCAGTCTCCATGAGGATGGGCTCCCACCCCTACCCCACCAGACTTACATACTCCCTGGGGCCTCCAGTCTCTTGAGGGTTAAGTTCATCTTCTCTGACTGAACCAAGACCCGGATGCCCTCTGCTGTATATGTGTTGGGGGCCTCCTATCAGCTGGTGTATGCTGCCTGGTTGATGGTCTAGTGTCAGAGAGATCTCAGGGGTCCAGGTTAGTTGAGACTGCTGGTCATCCTACAGGGTCACCCTTCTCCTCAGCTTCTTCCAGCTTTTCCCTAATTCAACCACAGGGGTAAGTATCTTCTGTCCATGGTTGGGTGTAAATATCTGCATCTGACTCTTTCAGCTGCTTGTTTGATCTTTCAGAGGGCAGTCCTGATAAGCCTCTTTTTATAAGCACTCCATAGCGTCAGTACTAGTGTCAGCCCTTGGGGCTTCTCTTTGAGTTAGATCCCACTTTGGGCCTGCCACTGGACCTCCTTTTCCTCAGGCTTTTCTCCATTTTTGTCCCTGCAGTTCTTTTAGACAGGAACAATTCTGGGTCAGAGTTTTTCACTCTGGGATGGCAACCCCATCCCTCCACTTGACACCCTGTCTTTCTACTGGAGGTGGGCTCTACAAGCTCTGTCGCTCCACTGTAGTGCATTTCATCTAAGGTCCCTCTCCTTGAGTCCTGAGAGTCTCTCACCTCTCAGGTCTCTGGTATATTCTGATGGGTCCCCCTAACCTCCTACCTCCCAAAGTTACCTGATTCTATTCTTTCTGCTAGCCTTCAGGGCTTCAGTTCTTTTCCCCTACCCAATACCTGATCCTGTTCCTCTCTTAATTTAGACATAAAAATTTTTAAAAATCTACCTTAAAAGCTAGATTACTTCTCATAAGAATGTACTCATCCTTTACCAGCAGCTGAATGCCTATGCTCTATCTAGAACAATGAAAATTTGTTCCAGATAAGTCTGCTTTTTCAAGTACTTGACAAGCTATAGTTAAAAAACAAACAAACAAACAAGCAAACAAGTAAACAAATAACAAATCCCTGCAGGGTAGGTGTCTTAGTTATGGCTTCCATTGTGACAGAAAGTTATCAGGAAAGTATATAAACTGATCATGCACTCACAGGCATGAACCTCTCAAAGAAAGTTCCAACTGAGTCTTGTGTGCAAGAGTTAATGTTCTTTTCTTTGTCACATTGATAAACTCTAGTAAGAAGAGTCAATTAGTCTAACTCTATTCTGACATCTCAGAATATTGGTTCCTTCAAATTATCTTCTAATATATCAGTCAAGAGTGTTATTGTATTTCCATTTATAAATATAATGATCTGACTTGATTTTAGTAATTTTTTTGAAACAGTGTACCTCTCTGTAGTTCAGTCTGGTCACAAACTGACTATCTCCCTGACTCCAAAACTCTGGTGATCAAGAGACTTTCTTTTGAGACTTCAGATCCAAGAACCTCAGGGAGAGGATAACTGGCCCAAGCAGGAGACATTGGGGCTTAGAAGAGGAATCAGGAATGAACTTGATGGGAAATTAATCAACTGACCTCTGAGAGGGGCTTAAGGTGAAGCTTGACTCTTTCCACTGAATCAGAACACAAGTCAGCAGACTCCATCTGCGTCAAAGAGAATTAGATAAAACCAGAAACAAGAATGTCTATTGTTGGCTCTCTGCTCCTCCCTATTCCCGAGACAGCCACATGTTCTCATGCAGTGCCAGCCTCATCCTATAGACATGGTGATAAAGGTTGGTATGAATGGATTTGACCATATTGGGCACCCGGTTACTAGAGCTGTCTTCTCATCTGCATCTAGCAAGGTGAAGATTGTTGCCATCAATGATACCTTCACTGACTTCAACTACATGTTCTATATGTTCCAATGTGACTCAATTCATGGAAAATTCAACAGTACAGTCAAGGCTTGAGAATGGGAAGCTTGTCCTCTATAGGAAGCCCATTACCATCTTCCAGGAGGGAGATCCCACTAACATCAAATGGGGTGAAGCTGGTGCTGAGTATGTGGTAGACTCTATTGGCATCTTCATCACCATGGAGAAGGCCAGGGCCAACTAAGAGGGTGGGGCCAAAAGCGTCATCATCTCTGCCCCTCTGTCGATGTTCCATGTTTGTGATGGGTGTGAACCATGAAAAGTATGACAATTGGTTCAAGATTGTCAGCAAAACTTTCTACACCATCACCTGTTTAGATTCTCGGTCCAAGGTCATCCATGACAACTTTGGTATCATGGAAGTACTCATGGCCACAGCCCATGCCATGCACTCAGAAGACTGTGAATGGACCCTTTGAAAAGCTGTGGAGTGGTGGCCATGGAGTTGCTTAGAACATCAAACCTGTGTCCACTAGTGTTGCCAAGGCTGTGAGCAAGGTCATCCTAGAGCTGAACAGGAAGCTCACTGGCAGAGCCTTCCTTGTTCCTACCCCTAATCATGGATCTGACATGCCGCCTAGAGAAACTGGTGAAGTATGATGACATCAAGACGGTGATGAAACAGGCTTCCAAGGACCCACTAAAGGGCATCCTGGGATACACTGAGGACTAGGTTGTCTCCTTCAACAGTAATGCCCACTCCTGCGCCTTTGATGCTGGGGCTGGCATTGATCTCAGTGACAACTTTGTAAAGCTCATTTCATGGTTTGACAATGAATTTGGTTACAGCAACAGGTTGGTGGACCTCATGGCCTACATAGCCTCCAAGGAGTAAGAAGCCTTGAACCACCCATCCAAGATATCACATGAGAGCAAGAGAGAGGACCCCAGCTGTTGAGGAGTTCCTGTCTCAACTCGGCACCTACCTTATAGTTTCCATCCCAGACACCCATAATAATGGGAGGGGTCTAGGGAGCCCTACTTTCTTGAATACCATCTATAAAGTTTGCTACACCCCCACATATATATACACACACATACAAAAGAATATGTTGCCAGTGGACAAGGTAGCCATCTGAGGAAAGAGGGATTGGGTTTGAACTGAAAAAGAAAGAAGAGAAAAAGAATAAGGAAAAACAAAATCAGAAAGAAAACCTTACAACCAATCCAGAGAGTTTATTTGGGCTGTGGTTTCACAGTTTATCACATTAAATAAACGTAGCTTCAAGAAGAAAACATGGAGGTAAGAGCAGGAAGCTAAGAGCTCACATCTTGAAAATTAGGCAGGAAGACTGGGGAGCAAACTAGAAGTTGCCCAAATCACCAGATCTTCCCAAATAGCACCTCAGAGTATTTAAATGCCAGAGAGAGTGGGAGTATTTCTTGCTCTAACCACAGTAACATTTTCCCTTCTGTTTCTATCTCTTTCCTCTGTCTGTCTCTATTTGTATGTTTCTCTCTTTTTGATCTGTTTATTTTACATGTATGTGTGTTTACCTGGATGCATGCATATATACTATGTGCTTGTCTGGTGGTCATAAATGTCAGAAGATGGCACCAGTCTCCCAAAATTGGAGATGCAGATAGCTATAAGCCACCTTACATGCGTTGGGAATCTAAGCCAGGTCCTTCCCAAGAACAAGTACATCTGTACAGCACCCATAATATCTCACAAATCAAACATTCTGAAGTGATTAGACAATAATAAAAAGAAGAAATGGTGGGTCAGAAGATTCAGTGGATAGGAACTAGTTAAAGCTTAGAAAAGAGAAATTCGAGAATATAGGGCAAGGCCTAGTGAAAACATGAGCATTGGCTCATGTTTTGGGAACGTTGGATGTTCTTCATCCAGCTTTCAGGAAATGTTGAAATCAAAGCTATGGACTTTAGAACAACACTCATAGCTGAGAGTAAAAGTGATATTTCATTCAACAAGGAAAACTCACAGGTCCATAACAGAGGGCAAAGTTACATATTTTATGCAGAAAAGAAGAAAATTAAATGAAAATCTGCATGTCACACATGAGATCCCATAGCCCCAGTTTCTCATGTGGCTTACAGAAACCAGGCCATCAAAGATCTATATAATTTTCCCTCTACATAGCTGATCAGACTAAGAAGTATGTGGGAACTGATAGAGGCCCCAGTTGCTAGGCTAACCCTTACCAGCCCACTTTTAAAAGGTACTGAGCACAGCTGCTGCTCATACAATGGTTCCAGTGAGTTTCTCAATTCTGAGGACCATATTTTAAAATATCAATAACCACTGTGCTCTTTCTATTTTCAAAGAACAGCGCTAAGCAGGTTTTTTTAAATTAAAATTAAAATAGTTTAAAATACTTATTTTATTTGATAATCACAAGTATATTATGTTAAGTACTATTACTATTCTCATTTTTCTATAAGGAAACTAAAGTAACTTAGTTACTAAGAAACTTAAGCCTGGCATGGTAGTGCATACCTTTAATCCCAGCACTAGTAGAAAAAGCAACAGAAGCATCCGATCTATGTAAGTTTAAGGCTATCTTAGCCTACATCATGAATTCCAAGATAGCCAAAGCTTCACAGAGAGACCTTATGAAGAAGAAGAAGAAGGAGGAGGAGGAGGAGGAGGAGGAGGAGGAGGAGGAGGAGGAAGACTAAGCAACTTGCTCAAATTCATAAGCTACCAAGTGCTATCTCCAGTTTTACATTCATTAAATGTGAATCCAAAGCCCATGCTTTGATCCCCTACATCACACTGTATGGGAAATGAGAACAGAGACAACATTAAGCAAGACAACCAGGCAACACAGGACCAAAAAGGTATGGTGTAAACTATCCCTAAGACACTTGCTCAATGGTGTTATCTTTATGTCTCTGTAAAACAAACAAACAAACAAACAAACAAAACAGCAATATATTTATTCTGGGTCATTGTTTCATAAGCATCAATCCATGTTTACTTGTTTATCACTTTAGGCCTGTGATGACTAGGAGCACTTTTAGAAGAAAAACCATTTATATCCTAATAGCTTGGAATTGAAAAGGATCTGGAAAGAATGGGCCATTGTTTCAATAACCACCTATAATCTTAAATTCCTAACCTCTCCCTACTAATGTTTTCCCCATACCTTAATCATGCAACCAGCTTGAGTCTAAACTTTCAGATCTAGAACCAATCTGTATCATCATGTATGATCTGTAGCATCATGTATCATGGCACATCCATATAAAAATGCATAAAAAGAAAACATGTAACAATAGAATGTGAGGATGTGACATTCTATACGTGTGTTTTAAAATGAAACTGTAGACTAAAATGGAACTGTAGACTAGATAGATAGATAGATAGATAGATAGATAGATAGATAGATAGATAGATAGAGATAGAGATAGAGACACACACAGAGAGAGAAAAAAAACAGGAAAATATACAGACTGGATCACCCATGAATACTAAACTAACCTGGGAAAAGAAAAAGATACCCAGAAAGACACCTCTGGGAAAGATTCAGTCCTCAGACAGTTTCAACTGAGGAAATGATAACAGGTGAAGAGTTAGAATGGCACCACAGTAGGAACTCGAGAGGTCAGATGACATGGGCCACATGACAATCCAATTGAAAAACAACCCCAGGCATGATCTGTGCACGTATAATCCCAACACTCTAGAGACAGACACAGGAAAATAGTCTCAAATCTCAACCAGCCTTGTCTATATAGAAGGCTAAACTATGAGATATTACTTCCAAAAAAATAAAACAAGTAGTGGAAAAATAAAGAACTTTTTTTTATCATGCCAAGTCTCGAAATTGTATAACAGGAAGACAGAATAGGAAAACAAAACATTATGCTTTGCATGATCTTGTAACCACAATGGGCTGAATCTGCCACCAACCTAAATAAGCAAGAAAAGGAGTCTGGTACACTTAACTTTTAGCTTGCTGGGATCCATGTCAATCTTTTAATTTCTGAAACTGTTAGATAATGTGCTTGTGCAGTTTTAAGCCACTAAACTCATGGTGTTTTGTGTTTCCTAAACAGTAGAAAGCTTTTAATAATATAGACTGCCTTATCTTCCATCCTCTTATGAAGTTTCTTCTTAAGTGGCTAGGTCCGAAAGTGTCAGTTATTAGGCTAAATAAATGAATACAAGACCCTAAATACAACTGAGAACATTCTACGATGGAATTTAAATCATTGTAAGGACCTAGATCAGAGCACAGGCTCAGACTTAACTACTGAGCCCTGGACAAACAAGAGGTTGTGCTCAGCAGAGCTGTAAATATCAAAGAATCTCCCACTCTAATTGCCAGTTCTGTAGTAACAAGTAGACATTTCAGGGCTAGATATGCTTTCACAGAATCTTCATCCACACTGTCAGGCAACAGATAGGAAAATAGCCTTGATAACTTAAAAAAATAACTAGAATATAAAAGCTCCTTGGGATTCATTCATATGAATAAAAGCTGACAGTCATTATATGAAATTTTTATTTACTGAAGAAATCTCCAATGCTTTCTCCAGCAGAAAACTCATCTGAAGAAAAAATCTAAGTTTAAAGCAAAAAGAGCAAATCGACAAATTACAAATCCAAATATTTTTATCTCACAGAGTAACATGATATAGGGTCAACTTACTGGAAGAATAGAGATAGAATTGCCCCTTTTCTGTGTTCATAGTACACGTTACCCCTCCAAAGTTCACATAAATCCTTTCCTTCTCATGACACCAAAAGACTAAAATGAAACAAGACAAAGAGAGTTCAGAGTCACATTCATGAAAAATAAGGAATAAAATTATTTTCAAGGTAGGGAAAGGCAAACGTAACTTTCATCTATCCTCTTAAAAAGAGTTAAAAAATTGGCTTCTGCTCTAGTTTTCTAAGTAATCTACAGAGATAAGAAATTAAGCATTTCTGTGCTGTCATACAAAAATCAATCTAATATTTCTGAAACCAGATGTTTTTCAGACTGTGGTTGTGTGCATAGAAATGACCACCATAAGCAAATGTGTTTGAAAGCTTGGCCCATAGGGAATGTGGCACTATTAGGAAATGTAGCCTTGTCTGAGTGGGTGGGGCCTTGTCCGAGTAGATGTGGCCTTGTTGGAGGAAGTCGGCCAATGTAAGAGCAGGCTATGAAGTCCCAGATGCTCAAGGGAGGCCTAGTATCACTTTCATTTCTGCTCCCTTTAGATCAAAATGTAGAACTCTTCAGCTATCTCTCCAGCATCATGTCTGCCTGCATGCGTCCATGCTTCCCACCATTACAATAACGGACTAAACCATGAAAACTGTCCATGAAAACCATGAAACCATGAAAACCAGCCCAAATTAAATATTTTCATTTATAGAGTTTCTGTGATCAAGGTGTCTCTTCACAGCAATAGAAACCCCTAACAAAGACAGGGACCTTGCTCCAAACACTAAATATCCAAGAAAAATCAAATAGATGTCTTGCCACATGTTTCCCTTTATTTGGTTCTGATACTAGCTATCTGAAAACAGTACCAGATCCCACAGGTTAAAGACCCAATCCCCACGACGACACCCAATTTAAATGACAGTCATAAGCTGCAGTTTGGTACCTGTCCTTTGGCTAACTAGTTATAAATTAGTCACCATGGTGAGTTCTGATATTTAGAGTTTACAGTTAAAAGAAAGTACAGTAAATATAAGTGAATAACCTTATGGGAAAGATATAGACAAGGTGTGAGTAAGGAGGCAAAACTTCCCTGTCCTCCTGGGCACATCAGGCTCCATGTGTCCTATCTGTTCAGTAATTCAAACACTCAAAGGAACCCAGCTCCTTTAAGTTATTAGGGAATCTCACTACATAAGTTTTACTGAATTATTGGCCATTGGTGATTAGCTGAATATTTGGTATCTCTTCTTTCCTCAGAATTTGGAGAGATAGGGTTGAATGTCTCTTCTCTCTAGCTGTACTTTGTGCTTTGGTATTTCTGCTTACCAGGCCACATTCTGAAGTTTTCTAGAGGCAACCAGACACATAAGCACACAAAGTACACTCTTTTCACTCCAGTAGTTCGGTAGTCAGTTCCAGGAACTGACTCTAGAAAACAGGAACAAAAAGATATGACTACACCCCTGGATCCTTGGTGCCACCATCAGCATCCTGCTTTCAACCAGCCAACAATCACAAATGAGAAATACTTAGATGAAAAATTATATTGAATCAAACATATAAATGTCTTTCTTGTTATCATTCATTTGGAACAATTACCATTTACACAATATTATGTATATAAGTAATCTGGGAGATTTAAAGTATTGAGAGAAATGTGTATAAGTTATTTGTAAATGCTAATCTGTTTATTATAAGAGATACTGCAATGTTCGTGAATGACTGTAGAGTCAGTCTTCCTGGAATAGTCAAGGTCAACTCTTCATTTCACATTACGAACCTCCTCCAGGTTCTCAATATCTAAAGCTCATTTAGAAGAACATCTGGATATTTTGAAGTTATCATCCCACTGTTGTCTTTTGCTAGTAGAAATATGTTTGCATCTATTTTTCCTTTTTGCTCCAATTTAGAGAAAGTGCCTATATGGTAAGCATGGATCACTTAAATGGTAAAGGAGACAAGATAATAAACTGGACATGGAGCTTCATCTCATTACTTAATATTGTCTTACACAGACACTCTATTGATCCATTGTAACACTCCAATAGATCAATAGTGCTAGTTATATAGAATGACCATAGCTACACTGCCCATACATGCCAGACTTGGATTTCATAAACATAGCCACACAATCAAAAAAGGAACAGAAAATTTAAAAAGGAAACTATGTGGCTCTCAATTACAAATTACTTTAAAGCTTTCTGAAGACTGGGATTACACCAGTGTATGATATGGATTTTTTTTTCTCTAAAAGTTCAAGAGTAGAAGGCAGAGTATAATTACGTTTTGACAATAGAATGTACCCTGAAACTTTCAAGGCAAAGCTATGAGGCATTTTATTTTTCTTGAACTTCTTTTGTGTGCATGCAACCTTTTCTTAAACATTTGGTCTACATATGGATAGACCTGTGATTTTAAATGGCCTAATGAGCCTCAGACAGACTTTTAAGTAACACTCATGAATATGCCAAAGAGAGATTCTCACATGCTAACATTTACTGTTCAGGATTTTTTTTTTCTGTGTCTGAATTTTTCTGTTTTAAAAAAGTTAACACTTATTGAATGTAATTAATATATCCTGAATCTTTTGCAAGTGTTAAACAGCTGACTTTAATTTTTTTTAAAAAAAGTCCAAATCCATTTTTTACCAAACTCTTTAAGAATTCCTATTTATTTAGGTGATTCTGGCTATAAATCCTTTCTTTTTATTATGTCTTAGTAAAAGGATTGCATTTCTCCGTAAAAATATACTTTGGTGAAGATTAAAAAGATATGATCTCATATGGACTTGTTCCTTAAAAATCTACAGTCCAAAATGTGACATTATGTTTTCTTTATTCTAACCATTTAATTTAAGATAGTGGTGCATATCTTCGTAGCATTGCCTTTTAAAAAAAATAGCACATCTCTTCATAATCCCATAAAATACCATAATAGGCAACTGTTCTTTGTTAAGTCATTGTCAATATGAAATTCCCATGATGGAAGAATACTGAACTGACTAAAGGGTTCAAAATCAATATGGCAAATGTAAGTTGAAAGGTTGGAGGAGAATTCTGTAAGGCCAATCTTATTTTCAAGTCTGGTCTTGGACTCAACTCTCTGTTAACATCTGGACTTTTCTGTCAAACATTTCCCAGTAGCAATGGATTATTATTGCATCACCAGTTATCTTCCATTGCCTATGCCAGAGAAGTGACTTGCTTTTAGCAGCCAAATGGAGCCAAGCCATTAAATGAGGAACACAGTGGGCAAAGCTGAACAGAATACTACTCATTGCTCATAAGGACTCACTTCATTGAAGAGGCTGACAAAATGAAGTTTTGTGTGGTAGGTTATAGCCTTGCCATACTGTCCTATGAAAGGTGGTTCTAAGATTATTGACTTCTTTGCAAATTCCATTATGGAAGACATGATGTCTTAGTTTTAATCCTCAGTTTAGGGGTGCTCATCTCTGCC
Organism: Grammomys surdaster; assembly: GCF_004785775.1. NCBI lineage: Eukaryota > Metazoa > Chordata > Mammalia > Rodentia > Muridae > Grammomys > Grammomys surdaster. The sequence goes on along the minus strand of NW_021604639.1, from coordinate 494,123 downwards.
AGTTAGGAATGGAGCAGTAGACTAGAACACAAAAAAATCTTAATCAAAAATCTGATTCTAGGTTTCTTCAAAACAGATTTCACCTGTCTTCAGATCTGATAAATAAGACTTTGTTCACAGCAGGATAGATGCTAGAAATGTTCTTTAATGCAGAGAATGCAGAGTCAAGATATATGCAGTCATTATATACATTGTGGAGACATGTCTACCTTCACAACATGGGGTACATGTATATAGCAATCCCAAGAGCCTGAACCCTGCAGAGCAGCATGGGATCACTGACATCCTCTTTAATTGCAGTCCTTGTCTGGAATACTACAAGGAAACCTAGGCAGCTACCAAGTCATTCAGTTGACTACACTGATTTACTTAATTTTGTGATAGATGTTTCATCTATCACATTTACGAAAGTGGCCAACATACTCTTAAAGGTCTTGGGAAAGAAACTCAATGTGATTACAATTGAGGTTAACTGAATCAAACTTGTGCTCTCTTCATGTCAGAAAAAAAAAAGCTAGCTGAAATTACAAAGTATCCATTCTAAAGTGAGGTGTCACAGGCAAGCAGTCCCCTGTCTCACATAGATAAACTATCCGGACAGCTCACTCCTGGAAAAACAACTTATATTGTTTGTCTCTGTAGTGAGATTTTACGGTTTTATAAAGAAGCATTCAGTGATGTCTGGTTCTTCTTCTTCTTCTTCTTCTTCTTCTTCTTCTTCTTCTTCTTCTCTCTCTCTCTCTCTCTCTCTCTCTCTCTCTCTCTCTCTCTCTCTCTCTCTCATTCTTTCCCCCTTCTCTTTTATACACACACACACACACACACACACACACACACACACACATATTTAGGAAATGGAAGCAAGAATTTCTGTTCATGGCTTACTTGTGGAGCACTTTCTCTTTGGATAGGAGGTCATTCAATGGGAGTTTTCTGGTGATGAGGGGTGGAGTTATTTGAAAGATAATTGTATCTTTAGATCAAGGCTATTCTTTCCTACATTATATATTTATTTATGCCTACTCATAGATAGGAAACATAATACAAAAAAAAGCACCATTATAACCACCAAAACCCAATGTTGTATCATGCAGGGAGAAAATGGTGGCAGTATTTAAGTATATCCTGTGTGGAGCCAGTCTCTTAAGAGTATAGCCAGGAACACTTGTTTCATACTACCTATGTTCTTGTGTTAACTCTTCTGATAATTAATAGGACTGGCCTGTGTGATCAATGGAGTATAGCAGAAGTCATGGTGCAGCCTCTGCAATCAGATCATTAAAGGTATTACAGCTTCAGCTTTGACAATTGAGTTGTACGCTCCAGGGAAGACAGTCATCATTCCCTATAGAGAGGGGTATCAGAGAAGACTGAAAACTGATCATGGTGTCTGCTGCCATTTTAGAAGAAGATCCTGAAGCCCTCACTGAACTTCCAGACCACTATAGAGCAGGCCCACCCCTAACATCAAACTCAAAAGAAATAGCAAGATCAAGTTACCTGGTGAAGTTGATTCTGAATTTGGGACTCATAGAACTGTGAAAGATAATGGATATATTTTGTTTTAAGCCATTAAATTGTAGGTTAATTTGACACTATTAATATATTTCATTTTTTTATATCCCATTTGTTCATTATATGTTCAAGTTACTAAAAGAGCTTGTATGTGATTTACAAGTAAATCACGCAAGCCAGTCTTTCAATGAGCAAATTTCTACAGATCAAAAGGAAAACTACATCCTATCCATTGGCTATATTACAAGCACCACATTACCATAACACAGTGGTTCTCAACCTTCCTAACTCTGTGATCCTTCAATACAGTTCCTCATGTTGTGCTGACCCTCCAAAACAAAATTATTTTTGTTACTACCATTTATGAATTCTCATTTCATAACTGTAATTTTGTTATTGTTATGAATTGCTATGTAAACATCTGTGTTTTCCAATAGTCTTTGGGGGTTGTAACCCACAGGTTGAGAACCACTGCTATAGTCCACTGAGTGTTCACTTGTTCATATAGCAATCTGGTGGGTTCCTAGGTATAAGAACACAGGTATATAGTCAAACCAACATTCAGATTTAAAGATTCATTCTATACTATGTTCACAATGGGTTTTGCACATGTGAACATATATGCAAATCAGCAATATGTATTTTATCCATGTATTAGATAATATATTTAGTTCTCTTAGAAGAGTCTCTAGAAACATAATTAAATACTCATATTTAGCAGGAGAACAGGTTTCCTTTCAACTTTATTGTTGAAACAGCATGGTTCTAGTGTACAAGCACCATTCTCTACCTTTCAAATGGACTAGATTTTTAAAAAAATTGTTTCTCAAGATGGAGATATAACTCTGTTATACCATGTACCTAGGTTACATCTAAAGCTAGCAACAGAAAGGTTTTGAATAATGCACACTTCATCTTCTGTCTTTTATACTATTAATTTGACTTTCCTATACTCTACTGTTTAAAATCACCAATACATATTTTCATTCAGTGCCATGTGGATTTTTAAAATCTATCCTTGTATCAGTTATTCTTTCTCCTTCTTTTCATGTTTATATGTATGTAGTGTGCACATGCATATATCCCTATTTGCAAGTATCTGGGAATATGTCTGTATACATGCTTGTGCTATCCCAAGGTTGATATCAGGAATCTTCCTTGGTCATTCTTTTACTTTACTCTTTGAAGCAGGGTCTCCAATCAAACCAAAAACTTGCCTATATTTCTTATCTTGCTTTCTATCTTGTTCCGAGTATCCCAACTCTGTCTTTAAAGGCTGGAGTTACAGGTAGACCACCATGCCAAACCAGTGTTTACATAGATTCTAAAGATCTGTACTCCCCATCTCTTACTTGAATTAACTGCTGAATCATCCACCCAGACTACACATTTCTCTTTTAAAAAGTCAGCCTGAAGGTTCAGGGGACAGGTCACTATGACTCTGCCTATGATTCAATTGTCCTTATCTAAGTTGGTACTATCTACCAAGGATACCTATTTGCAAGGTCTATGACTACTCAGGCTGGAAAATTTCAACAAAAGCTGCCTGTTTACATTAGCTTATAGCCATCTGTTTCAATGTTTTTCCACAGAGACCCAAGACTTGGTGTTAGCATTCATGTATGACAGGCCTATTGCTGATTTTAGGCCTATGGCTGATTTTAGGCCTTCAGTGTATAAGCAGGGCTGCCCCTGACATCTCCTCCCTTCTCTAAGTATAGAAGGGCTGTGGTGATTCTAATCTTGTGAAGGCGGGGATAGAGGCCTGACCTCCAGTAATTGAAGGGGACCTTGTAATGGCTCTGGTCCCCCTGTCATTGTCCAATGAGGCATGAGGGCAATACCCATCCCAGTGTCTTTTTCTTGGAGAGGGGATACTTTTGACATCAACCCCTATGCAGTCAGGCTTGTCACTCAGGGAACCCAGAGAGATATTTTTAACTTTTATTTATACTTCCTTGCAGTGCTTAGCCTCGCAGCCTAAGCAAGAATTCAGATCGCCAGTCAGAGGGGGTTCTGGGTGACCCCTCTCTGCTTGGTCTAGGGGTAGAAGTCCCCTCTTTTAGGTTGGGTGAAGATGGGTTTTGAGAAAACCCTGGATAGGGTAACAATCTCATCTTGAGTCTCGTGGTCCTCCATAGCTAACTTATGATAATGTATCTGAATAGGTTTTGCTACCAAATTATCTATGTTGTTTCACAAAGTTAGTCAGACTCTTTAAGGCCCAGGACCAAAAGAAATAAGCAAAAATAACTCAATTAATGGTCTCAAGATGGGAGAAGTAGGGTTGACAACTATGGAGAGGTTGAAAACCAATTCTTGTACCCAGCCGATACCCTGTTCTGAAAGACATCTATAGCCCACCCCGGAACACCCACGCTCCGGTGTCATTCCCTTCCCCACATCCTGTGTTTTTGTGTTTATAACCCCTGTGTGAATAAGTAAAAATTACAATTTGATTTAAAAATAAAAATAAATACATATAAATAAAATAAAATGAATACACGGAACAGAAAGTGGTGAGAAAGGAAAAAAAACCAAATTAGTGTTTTCTTTATTGCACTGTTCGTGGGGTTAACTCATTACTACCGTGTGCAGTTGGAGTGAAATACTTGCACTCAAGAGCCCTACTACCTTACACTATAAAATGCCTATGCTTGTTCTCAAAAACAAAAAAGTCAGCCTGTTGGAATTCTCCTTATCTAATTCAACTAATATTTTTTCAGTTGCTTTTCCCATAGACCAGATTGATCTTTTTTAGAAGCACATGTGTACATTCTGAGGCCACAATATCAGGTCTTCATCCAAATCATTCTCTTTTAGATACTAGTAATTTCCATGGGGGTCAAATAGTTCACAACTGCCCTGGGTTTTCATGAAGTTTTCTGTACCTACCAGAGTACTTCCACAGGGAGAAAGGGGAAAGGGGAGAGGGGAAAGGAAAAAGGGAGAGGGTAAAAGGCATAGGGAGAGAGTGGGGTAGAGCGACTGGGAGGAAGAGGAGAAGGGGGAGGAAGAGTGAGAGAACATAGGATAAACAAAATGTAGCCAATATGTTCTTCTCAACTGAAAGGTCTTTTCTATCTTTCACAAACTTCTTCCTTAAGAAGACGGTCAGCTATACCTCTTGGAAGTAAAGGGTTAGATTTGGATTAGATTGGGTTAGATTAGATTAGATTAGATTAGATTAGATTAGATTAGATTAGATTAGATTAGATTAGATTAGATTAGATTAGATTAGATTAGGCAAAAGACTGAAATAGGCACTTCCTTTAAAAAGTAATGGATGTTTCTGTAGATTATGTGCTATCGCCAAATTGTCCCTATTTTATGAAGTCAATCCTTAACACTCACTCTTGTAAAGAAGAAACAGCATCAAGTACTTTCAGAATGACAAAATTTTAAAAAATAGAATATTCTCATATTTTCAGCTTTTTGACTGTTCCTTAAAAATATTCTTAAAATGTTAAAAAGACACAACTGGTTCTTATTGTTTGTATCATTGAAGTGGTTCACTGTCATCACTTTAAGTAACTTTCACAGGAACTGAGTCTAACAAGTAGAAGAGATTGCTGGATATCTGTATTATGGCTTACAATAGCAAAAACTCTTTAAAGTTGAAAGAGAAACAACTTCTCTAAGAGAGTAAATTGATAATCCACATAACTTAAGGCCCAAAAACATACAGTCATCTCTAACGCACGGGCATTTTCATCTGAGAGACTGGTTTTGTATAAAAAAAAGAAAGAAAGAAAGAAAGAAAGAAAGAAGAGGAGGAGGAGGAGGAGGAGGATGAGAAGAAGAAGAAGAAGAAGAAGAAGAAGAAGAAGAAGAAGAAGAAGAAGAAGAAATGTAATATAGTTACTACTTTCATAGTTATTAAGTATTATATTTCTATAAAGGAAGTTTATGAATTGTATACTCTCCATGGATATGTTTTACTTCAGACATATACATTTTACATTTTACGATTATATAATTCTTTTCAGCTTTACATGGTTCCTTTAAGGAGAAACACAAAACTCTGCACAGAGTTTCCTTCATAAATAAAAAGAAGGAAATGTGGCTTTGAGGCAAGGTTTCAGTACAGGAAGTGACTTAGTGGTTGGAGGAAAGATGCAAAGCGAGCATTGTGGGAAGCAGGGCCTAAGGTCATCTTCTGGGGGGATTCAGAACAAGACAGCACAGGAATCTAAGTTGGTGACAGAAACAAGGGCATCAGCACAGAACACTGAATTTGTGATTTATATGGGAAGGGTGAAAATTTTTATCATTATACATGATAGAATAAAATGAATTATTTGAGAAAGAACAAATATGTGGGACAGAAATCCAAAATTTTAATCTGAAAACTTCCAAGTTAAAAAAAAAACAACAAGAAGATAAACAGAAGAAAACTAGGGGCTTATTACTAAAGAATATGTTCCTAATCTGGGTAGAGAGCTAAGTATACAATTGAAAAGTGAACAATAAGATTGTAGGAAAGACAGATTACTTTTCATGATAGGAGGCAGAGTTCTACAATCTGCGATAGCAAAGACAAAGTATTAAGGGGAATGGGAGAACTTTGTTCAGGGATGAAATTTGTTTTCTGTCTTAAACATAGTGGTATCTTACAGCTGTGTATATTTATCAGTACTTACTTATATTGCCCACATAAAGAAGTACATTTTATTGCATATAAAGTACTGCTAAAATTACAGATTTGTTTAGGGTTTTGTTTTTGTTTTTGAAATCAGTTACTTCATGGTAGACATTGATTCTTATGTAGTTGTAAGAAACAAGGCAGATAACACTTGTGATATTTTCCTTACTTCCCTTGTAGGAACTTCTCAGAAAGCTACAGTTGAGTCTCACACTTGGAGTACTGTGTGATATAGCCAAGATACATCTCATAACCACATTTGCAGAATGACACACTCATTCATGTTGCCTTTATTTATGTATTCTTTCTTACTGCTGCTACCTTCTTAAACTCTAAACACCACTAATCTAGCCTCCATATATGGCCCTATTATTTCAAGACTGTACATATCAGAGGGATCTTACTATGTATAGTCCATCAGAATAGCTTTTCTATTGGCATAATTCCCCCAATACATACTTTGTGAATTAAAAGGACAAAGGCTATTTTTGTTGTTCCGCGTGCTGTCTCCACTGACACCACAAAGGATGACCTTGTTTCTCCTGGGTAAATATATATAGATTGTACAGACAGGGAAGTATATAAAGAAAGTGTATTGCTTCATATCCCTGGAGCCTGGGACATCTTAAGACATAGTGTTAGCATATGCTAGTTATCTTATGAGAGCCTTCTGGATGTATTCCCCTACAAGAGAAAGCAGACACAAGAGGAATATCCCAACACTCATGCTAGAGGTTTGCAGATAATGTATGTGAAAAGAACCTAAATCTTAGGTAGCACTGATTAATTCAGTGAGATTCCAATTTTCTCAGTCATCTGTCTAAAATGTAGCAGTTATTTCTGAGGGTCTTTTGCCTTACTAGACTCTACTTTGCCTAAGATTTTTATTCTCTATGAGTTGTTAGTGTTTATTGGCTGCTAGCTTCCTCAGTTCCAAAGTCTAGGATACATAAGCAAAACTAGCTTTACAATACCAGATATAAATTCCTTCCTGTGAAGATCTCAAATCCACTTGGGAAGCAGTTGGTTCTGCCATGACAGACAGTGTAGCTACTATTTCTCAATGGCACATTTTGCCTGATAGATTGGTAGTATTGCATGATGCCTCTTTTCCCTAAGATAACTACAGGGTGCCTTGAGCAGAGAAGCTTCTTTTTACAGTGAACTATGATTGATGAGGAGACCCAGAACTGGTCAAAGTACTGAGAATAAGTGACTGCGAGTGTTCAGGTTCAAGTTATGGAAGACCTATGTTAACCTCCCTCTTACAGCCCTGGGCCAGGCTCATCATTCAAAAGTGGGAAGAAAGAATGCAAGAACTGGAAAATGAGGAAGAGTTCTGTGAGATGTCATGGAGACATGATATGGCTGTAAGATATGGGAGCGCACCATGGCCGTGGTCCTACACACTGAAGCCAAACAGGAATGAACAGGGATTCTGAGGCTCCATCTCTAATTGAAGAGAAGTTGGCAGTTGTAGGCTGTTGAGGGAAGGAAAGTCACTTTTCATTTCAAGTATGGTGACACTGGCAGCGTCCCCAGGCCCCACTGGATGGCCTCACACAAATGCCCATACGGATTGGACTCTGAGCTACTCTTTAAAGACACGTAACTGGAAAGGAGATATATTGGAGTCAGGGCTGAGTGAAGTTTGTGGGGGAAGGGAATACACATGATCAAGATACACATTTTTCAAAGAATAAATATAAATATCACTTTTCAAAAAGAAAAGAGAAAAATCAAAATAATTCACCACTGTGTTATTATTTTTGTGCCCAAGTTCCTAAGCCAGTCACTCTTTACACTTAACGTTTATTTTATATAAATGTCCAGGATTTTTGCTGGACTCAGGAAAAGAAAAACATGTTAATTCTATCTCTCTGGAAGCTGAAATTCTCAACACTTGCCTCTTCACAAGTAAATCCTCTACTCTAAAAATAAATCAATACAAACACCCCCAAGAAAAAATATTTTTGTTAATATTTTAATTACATATAAGTCCACAACTCTCCACGTAAAAACATAAAAAGTTATCCACAAAGAAACAAAAATCAGAATGAATGAAAAAATAAATTCTAGAAAACCACAAAAATCATTTAAAAATTCTAAAGTTGTTTGACAATGGAAATTAAAAAACAACTATAAATTTGAGCAAACTATAACTCATAGTTAAGCACTAAAGCCCTAAGATATAGAAAAGCTTAATCAGCATATTAACCATTTATATGTGAGTTTATAAATCCCCTTTTTCAGAGTAAAATAATTTTATTTATTTTTTGTTTTGTTGCCCTAATATTTTGCAAAATGTTATAAATTGTGAGTAGAAATTTTCATAATTCTGTACTTGTAAGAATTCTCTGTGATTTTGGAGGATCTCATAACTTCTCTTTCTTTCTCTCATTTACCTATCACTCTATCATCTATGTATCTACTTTTCTCTGTGAATCTATCTATCTATCTATCTATCTATCTATCTATCTATCTATCTATCTATCTATCAATCAACTTTATTTTCTTTAAATTAATTTTTACTGGATATTTTATTACATTTCAGATGTTTTCCCCTTTCCCCATTCCCCCCCACCCAGAGATCCCCTATTTTATCCCCCTTCCTCCTGCACTTCCTCTACGAATCCTTTTAGGATGATGTCATGGTTTGGATGAGTCTCTTAAAGTTTATGAGTTAACAATTCAACAGTATTTAAAGATAGAAGCTAAGAGATGATTAAGTCAGTAGGGCACAGCATTCACTATTGAGTTAATGCTAACATGAGAGCAAAATCACTATGTGTTTAATTTGGTCTACTCTTACCTGCCTGTTCCCTAAAACTTGTGCTTCTGTCCCTGCTGTGAGATGCCATATAAAGAAAGCCTTGACCAGTGCAGGCTCCTTGGGATTAGATTATCAAGGAATCAGTTCTTATTTCTTTCTAAGACTAACTAATCTTTGGTGTTTTATTCTACTGTGGTAGTTTGAATAAGAATGCCCCTCCCCCAACCCTCCCACCCTTGCAGGCTCATATAATTGAATGCTTGTGGAGAGACACTATTTGGAGGTGTGGTGTTGTTGAAATAGCTGTGGTCTTAATGGAAGACGTCTGTCACCAGGGGTGGGCTTTGAGGTTTATTTTTTCTTTTTCTTTCTTTCTTTTCTTTTTTTAAATGTTAACCAAAGGCTTTATAGGTTTTGTAATGCTCAATAACAAGATGCCCTTACAATCAGAAGTGAAACCAATACCCAACCTAGATATACCAACTATCTTTGACTGGCAGAGACACACCACCATGTTCCTCCCCGCCCCTCATCTCCTAGCTCCTCCTCTTCTCCTTATTCCTCCTTTTCCTCTCCTTACTCCTCCCACCTTAGCTCCTCGTACATATCACCCATCCTGTTAAGATAAAACATTTCTCTCAAAATACAATTAGAGCATAACTATACAAATTTTTATCAGTAAGGTACAAGATAGACCTAATACCCAGTCCATCATTTTGTTGACTAACCAGAACCTCTGTCATCTCTCCTAACTAAAAGACTTAGTTCTGAACCTGGCTTTTTTCTTGGCTTTAGAATGAATGTCAGCTGAAAACCATCCTCTCAAGTCTTTTCTCTCAGAGTAAATAGCTGGGATTGGCTATGAGACTATAAGTCTTCAACCCCATCAGAAATCCAGAATGACTGAATTAACTGAAATTATGGGAAACACAAAGCATAGCTTCTAAAACTTAGTCAATTTATAGAGACCACTGAACACCTGGACAGTCCCTATACTACAAAACGTTGGAGCATCCAATCTTCAGCCTTCTGGTCTAGGAGCATCTGACAGAACTAGTGATGCAGAATTATTAAGGGCTGATTACTCTGTCTTGGCAGATATAATCAGTCGACTATTCTTCAAGTGTGTCCTTTTCAGGACAATAATTTGTCTGTAGATGAAAAGAGGCAATTCTTGCCTAGCGGCTGTCTCACCACAACTGGAGTAACCCCAAAGACACTCAATTTCTTCTTAGAATTCAAGACAGGAAGCTGTTAGGAGCAGATAGGTCTCTAATCAAAATGAACCTTAATGCAGAAATGTTTGTAACGTCAATTCTGTAGACTTCTAACATTTTGAGAATTTTAATGTTCAAGCTAGGCCCAGGGTATCTCCCTTCCTGTTGCCTGTAGAGTCCAGATGTAGAACTCTCAGCTACCTCTCCATCACCTCATCTGCCAGCCTGCCACCATGCTTTGCACCATAACAGACTAAATCTCTGAATTGTAAGAAAGCCTGAGTTAAAAAATAAGAGCTGTCATGGTCATGGTGTCTCTTCACAGAAATAGAACACTGACTCAGACAGGGACCGGGATATATTGTTTGTATTCTATAAATAAAAATTTAAGTCAAGAATGGTATAGTCTCAACATTGTGGTTAATAAGGAATATTAGAAATGATAATAAACAATTGCTATTATAAAATATACTGATTTTATAGTTATCAAGTTTATTGATATTTGAAACAATATTCTTCAAACTTTCTCTGGTTATGGAACAGATAAAGGACAATTGCCTCTCAGTAAGCACTGAGCAGGTATTAAATATTGCTCAACTCACTGCTGTTATAAACAATATGCTCTATGTTGTCAGCACTATTTTTATACTCATTTTCCTATAAGTAATAAAAGACTCTGTCGATGATGTCATTTGACCTCATAGTTAGATGCTGTTCAATTTTTTTCTTGCTGCCTTTAAGCAAAGAAGAAATCAACTTGACAGGCAGATTATCCACATGCTAGTTCTAGCCATTTTGAACACTCCACAGAGAGAAGAACAGCACTGAGTAGAGCTGGCAGTGTGGACAGACTCAGGAGTACAGTGGAGGTAGGAAACCTATAATAGCAGTGATAGCAGCATGTAGACAGGCTAAGCAGTAAACTCAGTGAGGCAAGTGAGGACTGATAGATGGTCTCAGGGAGTGGCCATTTTAGCAGTACATACTTGGCTCTGGAGCAGCCTGACTCTATAGAGGCGCACTTCTTTTTTTGTTTGTTTGTTTGTTTTCTTTTGTTTGTTTGTTTTTGTTGTTTTTTTATTTCTTAGTAATTTATTTGCATTCTGAGTTTCCAACAAACACGGACATCCAACTCATGGATATGCCAGCCTGTCCTTCATACTTTGCAATGACAACCAAAGAGAAAATAATACCCAATAGTTGGGATAACAGGAGTGTTTGTGGGGATGAGGTCATAGTATCAGGCAAATGAATCACGTGAGGCTGAGTTTAGCAGGGGAAGCCATGCCACATGTAGTATTATTAATCACAAAACTTTGGACAGTGAATACATTATTAACCTTCAATCTTTTTTTATTTTTTCTATAAGTATATAATATTTATACACAAAATAATGAATATTACTGTGTCATTTTCATACAGATGTATAATGTAATTTGATCACTTTCATTTCTTTTTTTAATTTATTTTTAAATCAAATCGTAATGTTTACTTATTCACACAGGGGTTATAAACACAAAAAGGCAGGACATGGGGAAAAGGATGACACCGGAGTGTGAGTGCTCAGTGGGGTACAGATATCTTTCAGAACACAGTATCAGCTGGGTGAAGGCCTTGGCGGATAGTACCAACTTAGATAAGGATAAGTGAATCATAGGCAGAGTCATAGAGGCTCACTTCTAAGCACTCAATTCCCACATATTTCAGCTCATGTCTAGCTCCTCCCTTTCAAGCATGGGTCCATCCCATTGCCAATTCCCTAGTGGCCAATTCCTGAATGGCCTTGCTCATGCATGGCACCTGTTATCTGAGGTTCCTGACTTCTGAGCAGCTCTGGATCCCATCTGCAGTATGCTGTGTAGGTGGAGGCTGCAGCTCCAAGTAGCTATGAATGGAGTCACACACCCCACTGTCTGACAGCTAAAGAAGCAGCAGGTGTACCCAAAGGGAAAGTTGGGGCGATGGCTGGGTTCATATTCTATTAAAAAATTTTTTCTTTCATTCCAGTAACTTCAGGAAGTATTCATTATTAGAATCTATTGACTATATACAAAAGGATTCCCTGTGACATCGTCATACACGTATATAATGCACTTTGATTACTTCCAGCCCCATCCCCAGAGTCTCACTGCCTCCTCCCCTCCTTCCCTGTCTCTCTGCCATCTTGAAGCTCCATCACTTTTCTCCTTGTCTCTTATTTGTCTGCTCTGTATCTCCCACTGATCTTGAAAAACCCTTTCTTCTTGAAGCATTGCTTTTGCCTGGTTTATCCATTCTTGGGGTTTGTGGTTTTAATTGTTACTCTTCTGCTTGGCAAGTAACTGTAATTTCCTTTATTGAGTTCACTTTTTGGTCACCCTTGACATACAAATGTTCCTCAGAGAGTTCACTAGTAGACTATTGACTAAAACTACATCTACACATTCCTCAGACTGTTAGCTAGGCGATTATTGGTTAAATATAATATGCACATAATGAAGAGATAGAAATTTACAATGATACTTGTGAAATGACATAGGATGTTTTTCCATCAAATTATAATTGTATGAAAGTAAAAATATAAGGTTAAGTCAGAAATGCATGTTCCACTTCTCTGGTTGAGACAGGGAGCCAGCAGTCCCACAGATCATCTCCATACAGGATTTGAACCAGCCTGCTTTCCTTTGTGTTTATGATACCTTCACCTCAGAAGGAGTCATCTTCTATCACGACTACCATTTATCCTGTTAATTGTTCTCTGTTTCTAGTCAAAAGGAGATGCTATCTGTGGTTTCAGAAATGGGAATCAATTGCTCTGAGAGCATTAAAGGATGCCTGGCTTTACTGATTTGTGAATGAGCATGCAAACCAGACACAAATGTCTTAACACTTAGGGGTGCACAGGCCTAGATCAGAGGTAAGAAGTGTATTAAGTAAATACTGGCCTACAAAAACAAAGCTCCTTCCTTTTCCCCTGGAGGTGACTGAAGAAGCCTGCAGCCATTATTGCTCCTAGTGGAAGTTTTGTGACATTGAAGGAAACCATCTAAGGACAGGAACAAACATATGGGGAGCAGGCAGTCAAGGTTAAAGCTCAGACTCACCACACCCAGACAGAGCCTACATAACACAGAATGTTTCAATTAAACAAGTCAGTAGTTTCCATCTCTGACTGCCTAGTTAGTCCTTATGAGAAACTTGTTGCTACTGAGACTCATCTTCAAGTGTTTCTACTTCAAATGCACCAACTGCTCCTCTCACATTCATATTATTTGAATGTGTTCTGCAGTAATTGCAACAGGTAACCAGGTTAAGAGATAACACAGTAAATCATAGTTATTACTGATGACTAATTGAGCAAAATTTTCTTAATTTTGAAAATATTTTAACACCAAGTTCTCAAACTTTAAGAAGCATGAAACACACCTGGCGTTGTTCTAACATGAAGATGAAGACTCATAGCCCTCTGGAGCTCTGTAAGTTTGCCAGAGCTGCTATAGCAAAGTGTTGTAAAAGTTATAACTGGCTTAAAAGAAAGAAACTATAACAACAGCTTTGGAGACTAGAAATGCAGATTCAAAAGATTTTTCTGCATTTCATCAGAGGGCTTATAGACAGTTGCCCTCCTTCTATGTGTGTCTCTGTTGAAACTTTCCCTTTAAAAATGCACTGGGTTCATCCTAATGAACTAATTTTTCTAGATTACCTCTGAAAGTATGCAATCTCCAAATAAAGCTGTATCATGTAGTACTTCTGGTCCTCAGCATATGATTTTTGGTAGACACAATTCAAACCCTGTTTAAGAATGAAGGTTTTGGATTTCTAGCAAACTCAGAAGATGCCAATATTCTTGGACTTTTGATCAGACTTTGAAGAATAAGATTCCATCCATTACATTTCTTATGCATGGGACTTGGTAAAATTTAGATTCTATATTCCAAGAACACTCTTAGGACTGTCTAAGGGACAACAAATTAGTGGGAAGAGCACTAGAAAGAGGATATTGCTCATGGGCATGCTATGTGTAAATATACATACAAGAGAAAGCATTATTTACAGAACTCTGAGAAAGATTGAGGTCAGGAGAATAATTACATACAAATACACACAAGGACCAAGACACGGAAACCTGTACACACATAAACATACACAAAGAAATACACACTCAAATGCATGCATGCACACAACAAACATACACAAAGTCACATGAATACAAGTACACATACACATACATAAACACACAATTTCTCATGCATAGCATAGTCAGAGAAGAAGTTAATTGACAATTGACGCAAGCATGTGGGCTGACAACAGAGAGTTTCAATAAAACCTCAGAAATAATTTGTCTGGATAACTTCAAAAGTGAATAATACATTTATAAATCTTTATTTTTCTCTCAAATTTTCCATTTTCCAAAATATGTAAATTCTACAATAAAAAAGGATAAGTTATGTTTTAAAATTACCCTTAATAAACAATTCCTCAAAGTAGTATGGCTGGTTAGCTTTTTATTTGTCTTTCAGAAGGAGACAAGTCATTCTTTACAGAATAGAGTTACACTGGTATACTAATATGGTGCCACTAGGTGCTCTAATGTCACCCAAAGCCCTAAAGTTTACCAGTTTTCTATGTATCAAACACAAAATGACTGCTTTAATTATGTCATTCCCCCTTGAATCCTGAGTTATTGTTGCAATGTCTCAAATTGTCATTCATTGTTGAATGCTCAGTCCTACACATGTATCTATGTCACACCAGCCCCTGCCAAGAATCAGGAAATATCAGTAGCATAGCAGACAATAGGAATGTAAGAGCCAGAGCATAGAGAGAAGAACTGTCAGACAGTGTATTCTGGACAAGAGAGCATTTGCACTCAAGAACTCATTGTAGCTATGTTCACTGGTACAAAACTGAGATGGGCATCCATCATGCATGGGAGAGGCACTCCTAGGCATGCATGGGAGAGGTTTTACCTCTCTTACTGAGGTTGTATGGTCAGTTAATGGATGCTGGGGAAGGAGGTGTTATATTCTTCAGTGATATATGCACTGGTAAGTTTCCTGTTTTCCAGGAAATAAGCCACAATTCATGTTCATGAGTAAACTGAGTCACACACACACACACACACACACACACACACACACACACACATTTGTCAAAGTCAGAGGGAGCTTTAGTTGGGAAGAGGAGTTTTATTGGGTGAATGTGGGAAATGAGAGAGGGTTGCAGGGAATAAAGCCAACCAATATTCACTAATAAAAATATGGCACTGTCAAAGAATAACAATAAGGATAATAATAAAGAGAAAAGAAATTCAAGTCCAGAGCTTTGGCCCTGGATATTACTGAGAGGCTACATACTGGAAAGAATAACCACATATTAAGAGGATACATGCCAGTAATGATTTAATACAAGCTGTTCGAGTGGAGTTTGGTTGGTCAAATCTCATTTCCTGAGGAAAACAAGGAGAGGAGAGAAACAAGGAGATTGATCATTTTTTTCAAGGAATTGGAAAAAAGTTACAAAGTTGAAGTGGTCCTTGAAGATGTGTCAATGAGACTTTGGATTTGTTTGTTTGTTTGTAGATAGATGAGTAATATTAGAGCATGTTTGCCAGTGGGGGCAAAGGATAAAATTGCTGATACTAGAAGGAAAGGGAAAATTATAAGAACCAAATCCTCAGGAAATGGAACCTAGAGAAACAGTGAAGAGATGGCTTTTATAAGCAACCACTTTGCTCTGGAACATAATAAGTACATAGTGCATGTTTTCCCATCTTCAATGCTCAGCTTCAAAATAAAGATATGGCAAAACTACATGGTTAGATCTAATCAGACCTAGAAGTATGCAAGACAGGTGATACAAACAGAGCAGAGAAAGAGGCATGAAGAGTGAAAATGATTCTACTGACTGACAGTGAGTCCAGACTTGTAGGCTGGGAAGTGAGCAACCCAAGAGAATAATGAACAGCTGAAACTGATGCAGATGGTGAAGGATGAGAGTACTGTCAGAGGTACAACTAGGATGAGTGGGGCAGAGACAGAGGAAGGGATAGCAAGAGTGGGCTGTCTCCATCATGTCAGGATTTGTGAAGGGGAATAATAATTGATAGTTAGCAGTACCTAAGATCCTTCTGATAGTTGCCAACATGTGGCAGGAGAGAAGATCCTCAACACCAAAGAGGGTAGATATGGCAGAGCTTGGGTATTGTTTGAATTATCTGCTTAGATGTGGAAATTACTGAGAAGAAAAGAAAAAGCAGTCAAGAATGAGACAAAGACCGAAAGGCTGACACTTTCAATAAATAAGAGAGGCCAGGAGGCCAACAGATGGCAGCATGGAATGCTAAGGTTAGTAAACATTGATGTCATGCACATAAAGGATAGGAAGAAAGACAATTTGGCAGCAGAAAACAGAACAAGAATTTCTATCTGCTCTTCTTTTCCTGAGATCAGCAGGGTGAGACAAACAGGGCTATTATCTGCAGGCCTTTAGGAGAGACAGTATCATGAAAGGACAGCCAGGTAGGTTGATACTAGAGGAAAGTTGAGATGCAGAGAAGGAAGGTTAGCAAGCAATGGAGTAAAAGGCTGCAAGTGGGCTAGGAGTAAGGTAATATCAGTGACGGAGTGTAGGAGCTGGAGGTCTCAGAAGGGAAGCAGCAGGGTTGGTTCTAAGTTTGTGCATTTAGTGACCAACAAGCTCATGGAATTCTTTCTGCTGAGCATTAAAGACTAGTAAATGTCACTCAACCACTAAAGAGACTTCAATCCAAAGCACTGTGTTGTGAATCATGCTCCCCTGCATGTGTGTGTGTGTATGTGTGTGTGTTGTTGTTGTTACATTTGTGATCTCATCCAATTAAAATGTAGCTAATTATTTACAAAATGCCCCTGCCCTTCTTTCTTACTAAACTGCCTAATCATGGACTACGTTCTTCACCCCAAGAAATTCATTGGGGACATATGACTAAATTCCAATGAATAAAAAGAGAACGGTAATGACGAATGTCACTTCAGGACTAATACATACAAATTTCCTTTAGGGAAGTTGCATTTACCATTACCTTACACCACTACAATACCTTCCTAGTTTATGTAAGGAAATGTCTAAGAAGAGGAAAAGGTGAGTATTCATCTCCATGAATGGTACAATTTAGCCAAAGAGTCAATAGAACCAGAGCCAAGTGGTTTAGGATGCTCTCCGTCATTTGTAGGCTACATACAAGCAAGGTAGATGGGCTATTAGCTATTAGTGTTCGCTTCAAGTACATTTGAGAAACCTAAAGTCCCACTTTGGTGATAGGCCTTTAGTGATTACCGGATACTTGGTATTTTTTGCTGTTCTTGTATCTTTTGTAGACTCCCATTTTTGTACTGAATTGGAACTACTGGTTGAGTCTCAGGAAAGAGTAGAGAAGTGATAGTAGGTAATTTTGAGCTGAGGTCACAATTCATGTGACTTTTAACTTGGTTTCTTAGATCCCTCCCTCCTGAGAGGAAAACAACATCCTATCAGAATGGCACTCAAGCAGTTATGATCATAGGTACACCAGGAGAGCATCTGAGACCTTTCACTTACAACAAGGACCTATATGTTAACAATATAAATGGGATTTGACCTTGGAAGTCAAATCTCTGGTAAGGACAGTTGTTGGATGACTAAAGCCCAGGCAAAATCTAAATGTAACTTGATGAGAAACCATGAGCTAGACTCTCTAACAATGGCTATCCAAAATTCCTAATCCAGAAAGACTACATAATACATAACTGTTTTTAAGTTTATCTTATTTTTTGAACTGTTCTTTGATAGTATAATTAACATTAACATCAAAGCACTACTGTGTGGCATATTTCTTGATGTGTGAGTATATTCATAAAGACATCTAGAAACGTCTAGACTGGAATAGGTTCTGAGCTATACATTCTCAAGCGTGAGATCCACAACTAAAATAGCCATGCAAACCGAACTTGAAAAACAAATATAATAGTCTTTCTAGGAATGAGATGTGATCCAAAGTAGATATCTCCTCGGTTCTTAGGGCCCTCAATGGGAGAGAAGACATCTTCTTTTGTTTCCTTGTCTTAAATAATGAAGCAAAGACAAAACACAGCAAAAACCACAAGACTATGCCAAAATCAATAGGCCAAGCATTAAGTTACTTTACACAGTATAGAATATGGACTTTTCTAGTGGGAGTTGCCAACAGAAAGTCAAACAGCCTCCCTGTGAGAGGGTCTTCACATAAAGAAGAATAAAAGGATTTAAAATATGCCCCAATAAAAGTCCTTCTCCTCTTAAAGCAACAAGAATCATGTAAGACTACACTGTCTCATGCCAGGGCCTCTTTCATCAATGGCATGCAACCAGGGAAACAGGAGAAGAGCATTGTCAGTATTCCACATCTGTGACATCACATAAAAGAATATAAGTCCCAAGGGGGATGAAAAGAAGACAAATCAGAGGTAGATTGCTTATATAACCACTCTAATTGATCTGTCAATAAAGATTATGAAGTCATTCAATATGATATTAGATGGGAAAGGGAAGGTTGAACGCAACAGATGGGAAAATAGTAATTACAAAAAAAATGACTAACATATTTTTTCTCAGTAAAATGAGACCACCTTAACATACATAGTTCAAATGCATATGCTGACATATGAATATTGGAGAAAAGCAAAAGAAATCCCATCTACATGGATATATACAAGCCATGTATAGGCAAGTATGATTAAAATGAAGACTTGACTCCTGCTATTAATGAGACCATTATTTGACTATTATTTTGAAACATTAATATTATTATTAGGGGAGCCCTTGCTCAGTACATAACTGGATTTGGTGTCCAAAAACTGGGGTTTTCATCTTAGCTCTGTCATGGAAGAGCTACAAGTACTTCAGTGAAAGATTTATCTTTAAGATCTTCATTGCATTATTAAATCTATTTCATGGCATAATTAATTTAATGTAACAGGACCTAGCTAAATAGCTCTCTGGTATTTAAAATAGAATCCAATAACTGAATTTATAAGTATGATAGATAGTTTTTACTCTGATATCATTATCAATAGCAAATAGCACAGACATGATACTGACATACTACTAGCAAGATAAATTATGCCTAGACCAGCAACAACAGGGAAATTATTCTTTCCTTACTTAATAAAAGTAACAAAATATGATATGTACATATACGCGTCCACAAAACTGTACTAGTCATATGTGTGTAATAGTTTCTATGAAAAATTTGATTTATGGCTTTAAGAAAAAAATATAGCATTAAAACCATGTAACCCCTAATGTATTCTTTCCCTGAAACTATAAATACACCTCCAGTTATTCTGTCCAACAAAAATATACCACAGCAGGTGGATCCCAAAAATGTAAATAGTTTCAATCTCTTTGTTCACTTCAGTCTATTCCCTCAACAAAAGCTTCAAACTGCAGGTGCATGAAGCATACTTCTGCTATGACAAGAGCAGTGCATCTCTGTAACCAAGGCTTCACCTAATGATGTGTGAATGAAATGTTAACTGCAGCGAAGTGACTCCAAGCCAAGAAAACCCCAGCTGAGCACCTCTCCTGGAAGGGGGCTGAGCCACAGGAACATACCAAGCAGCAGGATTGGAGCCATGGTGCTTGGGGCGGTATCATTACTTCCTTCCTTTATTCTTCTATCATTTTGAAAATGGTGTAAATGAAACTGGACTTTCAGCATGCATACATGCCTCATTTTAGCAGCTAAATCTGATTTCACTCTAGAAGCTAACATCTAACTTACTTCGAGATAGGAGTAGATTACAAGGAAGGTCAACCCAGTCCAAAAAAAAAGAAAAGAAAAGAAAAGAAAAGAAAAGAAAAGAAAAGAAAAGAAAAGAAAAGAAAGAAAGTAGCAACTATTGCAGGGAAGTAGTTTCACAGCTGGAAATGGTTACACAGGAGGCAGTGGAAAGGTCTTAGGATAGCTGATTTAATTATATTCTTAAAAGAAGGGAAACTAACATAGGAAAGGCAGTTAATCTCAAATGCAAATGGGCCACCTCTAGCTAGTAAGTGTATTTATTTCTTGCTTCCACACATATCATTCTTACTATATTACTAAATAGTTTCAATCACTTGTTCACCAACTGCTGAAGACTTTGGAATGTCCCTTGAGGATGTACAAGTTTTCTGGGAGTTTCTGTGTGTTGGCATCTGAACTAGATACTCAGACATCTTGTATCCAAAAGAGAGGAGGGGAGGTGGGAGAGAGACAGGAAGGACAGAAAAAAATAAAATGTGCTGAGAGAGTAAGCATTATTTTGGCATTTGACATAAGGTTGGCATAGACACTAAGGAAACCTAAGGTCTTCGACAAAAGTTAACTCTCTTATCCCTCTTATGTTTCTCTATTCTCGTTCCCTTCTAATATCTGTTAACCATTTGATTTTATAAAGACAATACATTGTTGGCAAATATAATGAAACAGGAAGCTGCTGTAGCCTACCACATAAACTATCAGTAGAATGGCGGTTGAGAATAGATGAAATCAAATATACATGTGGATTTAAAACTATTCTCCTCTGGACATCTCAAAAAAGTTTGTTGTCATTAAACACAGTTGATGAAATCCATCTCTTGACATATATTTTTTGAATGTACCAAATTAAACCCTTATGGTTTCATCACTGTTGCCCATTCTCCACAGAATCTCTCCAAAAATACTCAGAGGTATAATATTTTGATCATTTTGATCCTCCAAAGCGAGGCTAATCACCTGCCCTGGGGCTGCAGGACAAACTGGACCCAAAGTTTTATCATCTTTGTAAGACCCTAACATCAGATTCAACACAAAAGTCTGCATACTAATACTTCACCCAGAGTACAAGACAGAACCAGCGTTGCAGTAGAAGGTAGCAGAGCTAATGATGACATGCTCTGCAGAAGCAGGTTATGACCTTTCACATGAAACTTAGCCAAAACATTTGCATTGCACTAACACTAGTGAACAGAGGCTAGGGGTTCGGGGCAGGGTTATCTCTGCAGATGTGTTATGGCATTGATTGTTTTAATTCCATTTGTTTTAAGTTCTGCTTACATTAGCACTATATCTCAATGTTGATAGCAATATCCAATGCCTCCTAATTTAAGAAACTTTCTCTACTTGAGTCTGAGTACAGGAGTCAATCTGTGAAGATAAGTTAGAGGGAAGAGAGAATAGTCCAAAGAGATCAGCTGACATCTAAGGAAGATGAACCACAGGCCATGGACCCAAACTGTTAGAACAATTCATCATAATTGACAGAAAAAGAGAGTTGTTATCTACAGTTTGACACTCCCCAGGGGCAGTCTTCAAAGTTTAAGGTCTTTATGTTCAGGAAGCTGAAAACTAGAAGTCACTTTGGAATGGCATGTAACACTTTGGAAATTTGATGTCTGAGCCCTTGCCCTCCTTACAGTCTGCTGTTTATGAACAATCCAGCTACACAAATAGTACAGAGCCAAACACAGGCCTTTGTTATTCGTGATGTTCTGGTATGCCAGGGGCTTAGGAAAAGGTGTTGAGTTTTTGTATGCTAAAGCTTGTCAAGGACACATCAAAATGTAATGATGAAATCAACTACCAGGCAGATTGAATAGCAGATTTGGCAGCTAAGAAGGAGCGTTCTTGTTATAGGATGTGTAAGCTTGTGGGCTGCACTGCAATTAGAAACACTATTTTTTTTTTTGCTTGAATTCTTAGACTTTTTCTTCTCATAAATGACAACAGTCAAAGACTGCTTTGCACTGTCTAATTTGCATTATCCATCTTCCTGATGCTGAAATTATTAGCATCTTAATTGAGCATCAAACTTTGAAAAACTGGGTCAATATTGTTCAATGCTGGTATAACATTGATACCTCACTGCAAAACAAATGAGTATGTTTTATAAAACAAATTCTTTCGATTTTTTTCTGTGTGCAAACTATATTTTTATGTAAGATTGTTTTTATTGTCTAACTATAAGTCTCTAGTAGGAAAAAGAAATCTCTTTACTAGAGCAGTAGCTACACATTTACTACCGTGTCCTATATAAGCCTACAGTCCTGTTAGCAACAACTAAATCATTTCTATAGAAATTAATTTTAGCAATCAAAGAAGGGTAAACACTACTTTTCTTCTACTTAGTGAGTAGATTTCATAAGAAACGACCTAGTTAATCAGGTCAATGTTTTTCACACACTTATAAAGTGAGACACTCATAGAAGTAAGTGGTTTCCTTTGAACTTTACTGCTTTCCTGAGCCAGTAGTAAGGCTCCATGAAACTCAAAAGTAACCATAACAATTCAGAAAAGAATGGATAAAACCTGAGAAAAAGAGAAAAGGAAATAAGGCTACTGAATTCAGCTTTTTAAGTACATACAGGAAAACGCATACTGAGCAAGCTGAGTCCTAAGTCATTGATCTCAAAAGAAAGGGTAACAGACCTTTAATGCAAGGTGGAGACAATGGACAAAGGAGTTAGAAAGAAAGTTATCATCTTTCATAAGATAAGAGCCTTTTTTGAGGGGGAAATAAACACAGGGGCTAGAGAGACATTCCAAAAGTGAAGATTGCAGAAGGATCTTGCAGAGGATCCAAGCTGAGTTCCTAGCATCCAGGTCCAACAGCTCAAAAGCACCTATAATTCCAACTCTGGGAGAATCTTACAACTTTAGTCCATGCAAGCACCTGTAATGACATGCACATACCCATATAGACATACATATACACACAATTAAAATAAAAGTAATCTTTAAAAAGAAGCATAGGACTTGGCTTATAAATCCTTGAGATTATAGGAACTAGAGAGAAGAGATAGGCTTGCATTTATGCTTTTGATTTTACTAGAAATGAAAGGAAATATATATTTAAGTTTCTTTTATATCAATGACCATTTTTAAATGATTCATTGTGCCTGGTACAGAAGGAAGTTTCTAACTTCCTTCTCATAGCCATGGCCAAGTAAAAGTGATACAGACATTAAGAGAAACCCCTGTGTGGTACCTAACAGAAGTTTGAGGGTGGAATGATTAAGTTTTCTATTTCTGGAAAAGATGAAGTCACAGTTGAGTCTAAAGAGCTGATCAGGGATTTTCAGGACAAATTGGGAGGAAAAAGACTGGCAAGTGGTAGAAAGCCACCAATCAGAGCACAGAACATTGGAACTATGTGAGGAACAAATCTGCAGGCTTATCCATATACAGGATGAAATTATTGTCGAAGTGTTGAGTTTTCTTTTGTGTGTGTCATGCTGAAGAATTGAATCAGACATGAAATTTTGAAAATTAAATATTCCACAGTAAGTTGATACAGAGCACATGAGGCGGGGGAGGGTTGGGTTTAAAGGCAGAAGTGAAATAATCAAAGCTGTGTACAGAGATCCTATGTAGCTCCACAGACTGTATTTGTACATTTTTTCCCTAAAGAACATTGTGAAAAAGTTACCAGTGAAATGCTTCAAACTTTTTATTTGAAATATTCACAAGATGTAAAAAATATATATTAATTAAAGCCAATACTAAACTTTTAAGAAGATGAACCATAATTCCAAATTGGAGACCAAGATACATCTATTCCCTAACATTTCCCTATATTCTATTTGAATCTACAGACCAAAACCGAACACCACTGGGTAGAAAATACAGGGTCTACCAGAGATTTTATACTAGAAGTAAATGAAGTATACTAGAAGTATACTCAGTTTTGGAAAGTGAGTTTAGAGACAGGCGTAGTACCAATGGTGTATTTTTTCATGTATTTGATAATTAAACTAGAGAACTAAGAAGTCTGAATAGAAGCAAGTTGTTCTGTCTATGAGAGAGAGATCTTATAACATCAGTAGGTTAGTAAACAGAAGCCAAAGGCACAAGTCTGTTCTGCATGTGGCAGCTGTTGATGGTCACACAACCCAAGGATGTTAAGAATACAATATAGTCCTTGTTTATTGAAAAATACTGATGAAATACAAATCTAAATGGTGAAAATGGTTGCAGAAAAATCAAGAAGAAATACAATATAGACAACAAGGAAGGATAAAACACTGAACACTATCCACTTCCAGAGATTTCAACCAGATTGCTGGTTTCCTCATAAAAGACAAGACGGGCAACTATAGGTAGGAAGAGTAATCATAAGGAAAAAACAGGATGACAAGGAAGAATGTTTGTAAAATGTTACGACCAGAAGACTAAAACCAATATGTAGTTAGTCTCCACACTAGCTTCAAGTCATTTTCATCTCTATGTATACTATGGAGTCTGGATTCAATATAGTTAGCCCCATCTAATAAACGCAAATGTCACAGAGAAGTGTTCAACCCAAGAATATGTTATTGAAGATGATCTCTTATCTTCTGTCATGCTCTCCCCCTTACTCTAAGGGTTCCCACTACTGTGTTATAGTCAGGGTCACTGAGAGGTCTGCAAGGCAAGGCATTGAGAGCTGCCTCTATCCAAGAGCTTTTGAGGAACTGATGCCCTCCGTTCAAAATGTTGTGAGAAAGTGAACCCTTATTAACACATCCCCATACTGCATCCTTCAGAAGAGAATACAGCCCTATATATTGCTATTCTTCCAAAAGACATTGAATTATAAGCAACCAACTAAGCTGATTCAGATATCTAATACAACAGCTAAGATAATGAATATCTGTTATTTCAAGCTACTGTATTTTGGAACAATTTGTCATGCAACAATAAATTACCAATAATAGTACATTTATTATGAATAAAGAATAAGAGAATAGCAACAGAATCTTAGTATTTGGTCTCAGTGTTTTAAAATCACTACTGTATGACTTCTTTTTAAATAAATGAAAATTTGTATAGAGGAATCTAGCAATATGACCGTTCTGGCACGTGATCATACCCAAAGATATGATCTGGTTGGAATGCATACATGTTTTTAATCACTATCAGAGAAGGTGAGGTTCATTTATAGAAGAAAGTGGCATGTTTGAAAGTGATGTCTAAGTGAAGAGTAGACAAAGTAAGGAATCATAGAAACATCTGATAGAATGTGTCAGAAATGGGAAACATCCAACCTACACAAGAAAAACACAGGGAAGGGATGAAGAGCAGAGAGAGAGAAAGAGAGGGAAAGAGAGAGAGAGAGAGACAGAGACAGAGACAGAGACAGAGACAGAGACAGAGACACACAGAAAGACAGACAGAGAGAGAGAGGGAAAGACACAGAGAGAATGTGGTGTGTGTGTGTGTGTGTGTGTGTGTGTGTGTGTGTGTGTGTGTGGTAGTGGGATAGTTTTCCAGAGACCAGTTACAGAAAAAACAAGCAAGACACAGGTGAAGACAGAATGAACCAGAGAATGAGAAGGAGTCAGAAGATTAGAACATATTGCCAAAATTAGTATGAGGCCAGGAAGAGCATTTCAATCAGAATCCAAGAGAAGCTGGATTGAATCAGCCATTTTGGAAGATTAGATTGTACAGAGGTTGGAAGCTCCCAGGCCTAGGCCTAGTTATAGAACAGAGAAGAATACAATCTGGGCTCAGCCCAAGCCATGTATTCACACAGCTTGGGTATGGCTCTCATCTTATCATTTCATCTGAAGAAATAAAAACAACATTTACACTTGGTCTTGGCCCCAGATTTGACCAAGGAAATCATATATGCACTAATTGTGTCACATTGACAGTTTAGAAATCAGGAATCAATCCTCCTATCTGATACCATCGAAGATATGGTTGATGTAATACATATAACTTGATACTGATTAGGTCTCAAACTCCCAGGATTTATCTGGAAGGCTTGCTAATGCAGCAGTAAGGACCAGCATTGTTGAATAAAAGTCCCTTATTTAAGTTATAGCTCTGTCGAAGAACTTTGAATGCTGCAGTCTCATCCCAGGCAAGGAAGATACACAGTATGTAAGGCCTAGCATATGGAATTGAATACATAAATATATAGTATTATTGCTGTCCTTTTGAGCTAAAATAGAAAAGAGGTGGAAACTCAGTTTCCTCAAGTCCCAGTCTCAGGATAGGCAACTCCAAAAGATTATTCCAATCTTAACTCCGATAACTAGAAAATATGCTTCAAAGAATGGTTCGAAAAATATAATCGTAATTTAAACACCAATTTCAAATCTCTAAAGAAATGACAAAAAGTGTAAGTGAATTAAATTATCAAAAATGTTATTAACGGCTCTTAGTAACAGCAGTAGATTGAAGTGATTGAGATATTCTACTTTGTAAAGAACAAGTTTCTCAAATTTCTTTAAAGAAAAACTTTACTCTGAAATTAGTTTCCCCAGGCCAGTGTAACAAATTTCTGCAAATCCAGGGGCTTAAACAACAGTACTATGTCTGTCATAGTTATGTAGACCACAGTTCAGAAATGAAGGACTTAGGAGGAACCAGCTTCTAGAAGTGAAGTCTCTGGGAGGGAATTTCCTTGCCTGCTTCTAGTACCTGGTAGTCACCTGCCTCCCTCCATCCCCAGTAGCATCCTCACATAGACTTCTTCCTTCTGGACATGACTATTTTCTATTATCTGTTTATTCACGGGATTTAGAGCCAGCCCCAATTCAGCATGATCTCCTCTTCACTCCTCTGTATCTAATGAAGACTATTTCCAGATCAGATCCTGTTCATAAATATCAGTGGTTATAACTTAAACACGCCTTTTCATGGGACAAATTCATCTAACAAGTATGTGCTAGTTACAAAAGGCACACATAAAATTTATTTTAAAATATTTTAAATATCACAATAAATTCTATTTGTAATAGAATTTATAATATAAGCAGTCAAATCAGTACATATCTGTATAATAAATAAATACTAAAACTCCACAAAACTTGTGAAAGAATAATTGATATGTGAGGAAATGTTATGATATAAAGTTAAAAATGATACACTGCAAAGAAAGTTGTTGTTTTAAAGGAACACATGAAGTGGGGAACAGTTGAAAGTTTATACATAATGTGCTAGATCTTATGCCAATTACTTGGGTTTACAGTCAGGAGTCATTTTGTAGCTGCAAAAAACTGAGGAGGATATCTAACCACCATGAGTCTCTGTGTCCTTCAACATGTAAGCTGGAAACACAATAGAGCCTCATTCAGAAGGTGGTTTCAGTAGGAGTTTTACTCACTGTTGTAGAACAACTGCTGTCTGTCCATAGTTGGAGCAAATCTATAATTTGTCTATAGCACAAGAAGCAGTGCAAGTAGTGACGTGATGTGCTGCCTGCAGTGACATACAAGTCACATTCTTGAAGACATTAAAAGTGGTGGCTGCGGCTCATCACCCTGCCAGATTCATAGGAAGTCTGATATACTTCCTCATACCATTTGCTTTCCTCCCTGTGCCTAGGTCTCCCAAGGATCTGCCTCATAGACTTTTGGTTCCTGTTTCAGCTTCCAGTGAAACAAAGGTCAGGGAAGGCCAATTACCATCAGTTTTCCTCTTACCTGTCATGCCCTGTGAGGGTGATAAAAGCCCAAGATTCTCAGCTGCACTCAGTTCTGCTGTGCTGAAACCTGGAAGTTCTGGGGCATCTCCCCACGAAATGGGGGTTTGTGATTTGCCCTGTGCAATCATTCTGCTGCTAAAAATGTCTAATTTCTAAGTACCACTCAGTTTGCCTTGCCTTAAGCTGGGCTAAATGAGGCACTCAAGCTGCAGATACTATTGAATACAAGACCTTTTTACTTGCTGCAATACACACACACACACACACACACACACACACACACAACATACATACACACATACATACACACACACACACACAACATACATACATACATACATACATACATACACACACACACATACACACACACACACACACTTGTGTAAAACTGAGTGACATAAAGCTTTAAACAATGTGGAACTATAGATGCATAGTACCATAAAGGAAATGACCAAAATGCAAAGGTGGAAGAAAAACAAGTAGAAGAGTTAGATATTAATAAAATCATAAAATCAACAGTGATAAGAGGACTAGGCTATGCAAAGAAATGCAGAAAAGCAGACCCAAGCAAAGGTACTGAGTAGAAAAGCATTACACTTATACAATAACAGAAATGAAGGAAGAAGGAAAGATATGGGACAATGCCACCTTGGTAAATCTAGGCCAGATCCCAGCCTGCTTTGCTTCACAGAACACAGGAAGAAGGGCATTTTGGCTGTTTCAATGATGCAGGCCCAGTGTTGACAGGATTTAAGCACAGGAGGCACAGGCTCTCCTATTACTTTTCTATGAGTTTGGCTACTTTCTAAAAGTAGACAGGAATGAAGATGGGAAGACAACCAAGAAGGTTGTCTAGGAAAAAAGTTTCAGGTGGGACGTAATGTGAGGTGGTGGCAGAGAATTAGAATTTTGTGTTAGCAAGGAAATGCTAACACTTGCTGCTGTATTATATATGAGAAAGAGAAAGACACTAAAGATCACAAGTTGCTAAACTCTTCTTGAAGACATACCTGACTAGGGGAGCACAAAGAAGAAAAAGCTGACTTGGCAAACAGCTCATTGTGGTTGATAGGAGTAAGGCTGCAAATGGAAGCCAGGGCTCAGTTTCAAACTCCAGAAAGCATAATGCTCAAAAGAAGATGAAAAGCTAGGTGTCCATATCAGGAACTCAGAGGCAGGGTCTGAGCCCCGCATGGAAATATAAAAGTTCTCAGATTAACTGACTGAAAGATTGGCTTGCAACCCTGCTCCATATGGTGTGTGTGTGGGGGGCAGGGTTGAGGGTCTGCAGTCACTGAGGTCTACCTCTGGATGTGGGCACTGAAACGGCAGGGAATCTCTGTCAGGCTACTGTGTCTGGGACTTACCTCTCCTCATCTTAATCCAGCCAACATGTACTCTGTCAGGCATCTGTACTGAACTAAGTATCTGTGAAAAGGCAATGTCTCTCTGTAGGAAGAAAATACATAGTTCTTCAGGAAAGTGAAGAAACTCAGGTGACAGGTAGGAGTCAGATGGAGATCATTTGGTCAACTCTGTTACCAGTAAAGCTGGATCAGGGTATATGTATAGTACCATGGATCACAGTAAGCCTTCCAAACTCTCTATGCCATTCCAAACTGTCGGTGCTCCCATGGCAGAAGGACAAGAAGAACATGCCTTGCCTGCAGCCTGCCAGCAAGCTGGTTGAAAAGAGCCAACCAGAGGTGTGGGAGTAGGTGGGGGTGGGAGACAGGCCACTTACTTTTTCCAATCAAGCAATCGGATATGGCCTCTTTCCTGTGGAAGGGGGCTGGCAGGAAGGGTGAAAGTTGCCTTGCTTCCCAGTATTTCCAGAAAGACAGATGTTTCTGTTTTACAAACCTTAGTAAGGATGCTGGCAGATGTGACATTTTGATATGAAGAATGAAAAAAAATTCTAATTTCTCTGTGGACTAGAAGAAGGCTTAAGCATCTTTTGAGCTGTGTAACTGTTCTTTAAATGCGAAACACAAAAGACAAACTAGTTTTGTTGAAAGGGGCACAAGATAAGAGGTGAAATAGCCCAGGTGGTACCTTCTCTTCACTAGCACATTTACCAAAGACTACTCAAGAAGCCTAGGACTTCACACTGTCATCCCCAGTGTTCCTAAATGTTCTTACTTCTTGGAAAAAATATTAACCATGGAAATTATGTAAGTGTAAAATGGGGCAGCTGAGCCAATGGTAGAGAGACGGTGTTTATAGAGCCTATCGTGGGAAACCTCATCTTGACAACAGTGTGAAATCAACACAATTTTAACCCCCTTGGAAACAAGTTAACTTAATATGGAAGTCATACCCATGTTATATCCAGAAGTATTAGAAAATCTCCCATCCATTACCGCCATTGCTGGTGACGTAAATGTCTACAGAATGGAGTTTGGTGGGAACACAGCACTGATCAGAACACAGGAAGCCATAAGAGGTGGAATAACAGAACTTCTGTGGTCACCAAGAACCTTATAATTTAGGACTCGGGTCCTCTTTTATTATTGTTTCTCCTTTTCTAAAGAGATCAGCCCACAAAGACATCAGGAGATTATCACAGCATGCAGCTGCAGGTTAGAACCTAAGCAAAGCCTTCATTTTAATCCTAGCTATCTATGAGCACTGGGACAGTGAGGGGTATTTTAAAAACAAAGAGAAAAGCCAATTCAGCTATTGAAAACAAGATCAATCGATTCATATGAGTGAAACATTGCATCCTATATTTTTGAAAGTCACCAGTGGCCCAAATTGCACTTTCATTCCTTTTTATTGAGTGACCCAATGTGCAGACAACTTTGGCCTTTTCATTATCCTAACAACAGACTTTAGTTCCAGTGCGTCCTTGATTTTGTGTCTGAATTTGGGACAGAGACAAACAAAACTGCACAGGCATTTTACTTTATTTTATTTTTTCTATCTAGGACCCTGAAACAGGTTGTAGGCATTGTCCCACACCATTGTCCTCCCCACACCTGTCCCATACATTTCTCTTTATTATC
Source organism: Grammomys surdaster (assembly GCF_004785775.1). Lineage (NCBI taxonomy): Eukaryota > Metazoa > Chordata > Mammalia > Rodentia > Muridae > Grammomys > Grammomys surdaster. Next base: position 463,542 of record NW_021604639.1, on the reverse strand, counting down.
GGTTTGCACCCAGGCAGTCATAAGGTAGCAACCATGGTGGTTTCATATCAGGTGCTGAACATGAGGTTGCAGAGGGCCAGGAAACAGGATTTAGCCTCTCTGAAGGGTTTAAATTACTCTTAAGAAGAACATTATCCAAAGACCTTGATAGAAGATGTATTTACATTCTATTATAACCTTCATAATTATAGCTTCATAAAAATCCTCACAAAAAGCAAGTACAATGTCTAAAAAGCTAGTTGATGAGTGTCAAGAGAATCCATATCATCACACACTGGAAAGACAGAATATCACTATTACGAAAACTTACTTTACAAAACAAAGTGAAGGTAAAAACCAGAGGAAGGGACAGAAACATCAAACAGGATTGATGGGCTTCCCATCACTGCTCTACATTACGGGATGACCTCTGCAGACTGGAAACTGGGTTACATCAACAAACTGCACTTTAAAGTGTGAGATGAAAGAGGGCCTCCCCTAATGTTTCACAGTATTACTGGCTCAGGTTTAAAGAGAATATGCAGCCAGGTACCAGTGTCACATTTCAACCTGTGATATTGACATGGATGTGAAAACCTCAGCCTTTGAAACTGAGCCTTTCATATGCTGAACAAAAACCTGAAATGCACTCTCCTGCGAAGACCTGAGGGGACAGACTAAAGGGGAACCCGTCACACATGGAGCATGTGAACTTTCCTTCCACAGCTGTAATTTAAGCCTGCTAAACTAGGGCTTAATTCACATCTTGACATTGGTTTGTTTGGCTTTCCTCAGTACTAGGGCTTACCTGCCTTGTAGAGGTTCTAAAGTACCAGTTCGGAAGGGGACTAAGGGTTCCCTGGGTGGGGATGTGTCATGGAAGTGTGGGGATTATTTTAACAGTCTCACTTGAGTTGGATTCAGTTATAGCCATCCACCCAACCACTCCTATGCCAATACATCCTCCTGTCATTTGAACTAAGCTTCCGATTGGCTCAGCGAACTCCTAAACAAACAACAAATGACTCAAATATTTCAGGCAAATTTCATCAGCCCACCAAAAATAAGCTTTACTCCTTCAACAATGTTCAAAAAGGAAAAGGCCTCTCTGCTCCATGACTTCCACTTTGAGCCTTGGGGCTTTGACCTAGAAATTAACAAACCAAGCCAGTCAGGTAGCAGCACATGCCTGTAATTCCAACACCCCTGACATGGTGGCAGAAAGATGGCAAGTTTCAGACCAGGCTTGGCTACCTAATGAATCCCTATCTCAAGAAACAGACACACACAAAACAAATTAAAGAGTTAAGTATATACCAGGTGGCATAATCCATGGGTGCATGGATAAAAAATGCAGGGACAGAGAACATAGGATTCCTCAATGTCATAGCAATCACTTTACACAAAGCCTCCAATTCTATCTTCCTGTGACTTTCAGAGAAGGGGAAGCACATATTTCAAAGGTATTTGAAGTTCTTGCAGATGGGGATAAGAGGATAGTTTTAAAAATCTGATGGTGCAAACCAAGGCTCCAATACTAGAAGACAAAAATGCCCTAGTACTGTAAATCCTTGAAAACCTCTCTAGCCTCAGGTCGTCCCTTGGCTGCCAGCCAGACACTAGGCCTCCTTACCAGGAACAGATCTCAGGATGCATTACACTTCCTAATTCTTCATAGTCTGCTTCATTTGGCAGAGGACCCAAACCTAACCACAACAGTTAAAAGAAAGCCTTACATTCTACTATAAAATATACAAATCATGAAATGTATACAACTAACAAAAACAGTCTCAGTACTACTTGATGAGAAGAATTTGGGAGGGGGTTTCATTCAGCATTCCAGTAATGTGAAACCACTGTTTAAGGTAGAAAATCATTTTTCAATCTCAGGAAACATCGTTACTAGCTGCCAAAAGTTGATCCATAGAATAAGAACTGTTTGCTAATGCTGAACACCTGCACTTTTATAGATGGCCTCTCAGGACAGCTATAGCTGAGACTTCAAGTCTACTGATACAGCAGCCAAGGAAAAAACATGGCATTTTAGATAAGAATGCTTGGTAAATTACCCACACAGCTACACTGGTGTGTGTGTGTGTGTGTGTGTGTGTGTGTGTGTGTGTGTGTGTGTG
>NW_021604639.1:429859-461421 GCF_004785775.1 Grammomys surdaster | reverse complement strand
TGTGTGTGTGTGTGTGTGTGTGTGTGTGTGTGTGTGTGTGTGTGTGTTGTGAACTCTTGACAGTCATTAAATACAATAAAGTACAATACCAAGTATTTCCCAGATAAGGAAGGCTCCCAGCTGCTAGACGCTTGAGGTGGTAGGATACACAAATCAAAACATACTAAAAATATAAACATATATCATGCTTATGGAAGCCATTCATAAATATTTACTTCACTTCCCATGGCTAGTTTTAGTTTTTGGGTTTCATTGTTTGATTTTTCTGACTTGCTGAGTTTATTGGGAAAAGTCAGACATCAGAGTTTTGAAAGAAAAGTTCATTAAGAAGTTACAAGTATTGTTTCACAGGCTTCTGAACTGAAGCTTCTAGCAAGCTTCAGGGTAATTTACAATTTGTATATATGTAGTCAAACATCAGGATTATTTCTTTAGCTTTCTCATTGTACTGGTCTCTCCTAACCAATCATGCCCAAGCCAGATGGAGATAGATTTCTGATGCATTCTTCTCTGTTGTACCATTGGAATTCAAAGAGAGTTCCATTCAGGTTGAGATGGTGTGGTCTTTCCTATGTATTGTGATTTTTCATTATTACACATCCCATATATTTGTTAGCACTGAATCTATGCTATGCACTATATTGAGAGACAAGCCACTAACAGAGCAGATGTTATCTTCCTCAGTTTATAGTCTTGTCAGAAATACAGATATGCAATGAGTAGTAGCAAGTGAAATGTGGCCTACTACTAGGTAGCATACCTCAGTGGATATAAGCAAGAGCTGGCTAGATATGAAAATAGCCACAGAACATTAACTACTTACTGATCAGAACTCTTCAAACATTAAACCATCAAAACCATCATACAAGCCAAGCTTGATATTTTAGCTTGCCTTTAGCTACTTTGTGGTTCTTTCTTCACCCGTCGCTATATTTTTCCATCTTTTCAATCCCCTAATACTAGTTAGGAGGGAACACAGGATAGAAAGAAATAGGGGCTAACAATATTGCTAGACAACTTCCTGCTGATTAGGGGTGTTGAGTTCCTCAGGGCAAGTTTGATCTTTGCTGTCAAAATATCTAAATTCTTCTTTACTTTTTGCACATTCTTACTTAACAAACTGTGACCAAGAGCAGCCAGCAACCAGCAACCAGCAACCAGCAACCAGCAACCAGCAACCAACCAGCAACCAACCAGCAACCAACAACCCCCTGTCCTGGTTGCCACCACCACTTCTCAGGGCTCTAGCATTTATATACCCTCTGAATAGTTCCCAGAATTCACAGCCACAGAAACTATCTGCTGCTGGCAAAATCATGCCTCTGCACAAGGCAAGTCATAGTCAGCTGCTGTGGACAATCTGAAACAGCCCCATATTCCACACCTGGGATTAAAACAAAAACACACTCCTATTTCTGTGTGTGTGTGTGTGTGTGTGTGTGTGTGTTTAAAAAAAGAAACCAACATTCTCACTACATGATATTTTTTAAATATTTAATGAAGCACAATCCAGTGAGTTCTCTTTGTTTGGCTGTAAAAGTAACTTTTATTCTTCTGATGTAATTTATTTATTTATTTATTTGTCTGTCTCAGAGGCTTACCGCTGAATAAGCTCACCCTTTCTAGTTCTTTCTGAACTCTGGCTGGTTGGTTCAACTCAGCTGTTCTGGCTCAAACTCCTCTCCATGCTGACTAATTAAATCTGGCTTCTCTCAGCTTCTCCCTAACTGTTCTGTTTGGCTTCAAAGTAATTCTGGCAATTTATTCTAATCGTCTGGCTCCTTCTTATTCACTGGCTTCAATTGGCTCTACTGAACAAAACTTAACTCCACTGCACTGCCTCCTATGCCAACTAACTGAACTGAATTCAACTGAAGACTGACTGACTTTTCCTGAACTATCCTTAAATAGCCTCCCTTTTTTATCTGTTCCAGTGAGAGTCTGGCATATCTGTCAAATCTTTTTCTGATTCATTACTTTCAAACATGGCTGCTTTCTTTTACAAGCTAACCTTATCTGTTTGGGTAAGGTTTGGCATTGAAAGTGTGCCTAAGTATATGCCTGTGTTCCAGCTAAAACAGCATTATGGATGTTGCTGGATTAAAATTCCTCTACCTTTGGCCATGGTTTCAGCAGGCCAAAAAGAATAGGAAAATGAGAGTTGGTGGAAGGGCTCTAAAATGATTTTCTTTCCTCCTATTAAGGCTTTCTGTCACTCAGTTTCTATGACTGTGTGATGTGGGGATTCTGAGGACGTTTTAGAAGGTATATAAATACTAGGGCCCCAAGACCTGTGTGTGGGGTTGTTGGTTGTTTGCTGTTGGTCATGGTTTGTTAAGTAGTAATGCACAAAAAAAAAGAGGAAGAAGAAATTACATATCCTGACAGCAAAGATCAAAAACGTCCCAATGAGCTCAATGCCCCTAATTGACAGGAAGAAGTCTAAAGATAATGTTGCCCCCTTTCCCTTCTATCCTTTTATCTCTCCTATCTAGACTATCTATTATCCAAGTCTAGCACTTTTTCTACCTGTATCATCTCTGAAGCAATCCATTGCTTCCTTTCCTTTACCCTTTGACCTCTTATCACTATGATAAATGATTTAAGTTTTTACATTGGGTATCACAGTCGTATCCCTGTTCTGGTCTATGTTACCTCTCCTCTTCTTTGGCTTCCCTGGTTAACACCTTTTCACATGAAGACTGAACAGTTCCCTGGTGGCAGAAAAAGGAATTTCCCATAATTTCTGGGGATTTATGTCCTCTCTTAACTCAAGGAGAAAAACAACACTTCTTGAGTACTGAATCTGCCCTTTCACTCTGATTGTAAGATTTCATAAGACTAGACAGACCAAGTGCTCAGGTTTAGCCATGTTGCTGAGATGGGTACAAAGTTGTGTACCCAAAGCATAGTCCCTCCTCTTCTCCAAGCTCTTGACTGTGGCTGACTCTGAAAATTCTAGAAAGTTCATATATAGTGGCGACAGTGACTATATGTTCTAGGATTTCCCAGTCTTTGAATTCCCATTCCAGAGATTCACTTATAGTAAATAAAATGAGAAAAAGTGGCTTTGAGAGACTTAGGCTGGTGGTACACAGAGACAACAGAGCCAGCCTCCCCCCATCCCTGCCCATGGTTAAAACTTTGCTATTGTACTTTGATGAACTTGAGCAGTTACATAGAAATTCTAAGTGCAGGATGCTGTAGTAACACCCCAGCCAAGAATCCTGACAACAACTAGCAGCATGCTTCCTATGTGTGATTAGACCTTCAGTGACACTCAAGCTCTGCATGTGATCCTTGCCAGGTTGTTTATGCCCCTGGCTCTGGAATCATCTCATGATGTCAAGCAGATCAAGAGGCCAATCTCTTCAAGGCCTCCTTGAATGTCAGATTAATGAGTAAGATATAGTAGAGTTTAATATAATACAGTAACATATAATTACAATATTGACCTATCAGGGTGCATTCTAGCTAATGCATCACAAAATATAACTGTTAAGCATGATATTTTGATTGAACCAAAGAACTTCAGCAGCCAATTACAGGGAATTTGAAGAAAAACAAATTTTGTTATACTCATTGGAATAACTTTAAAATCCCTTAGGCAGCGAGAACATGGCAAAGGTTCAGTCATCCTGTGCTGACAGTTGAGTTTGACTACCTATACAGTGGCCATTACTGATCACAGCTTGATGGGACATTGAAAATCACTGAGTTGGGTATTAGATATATTAATATTATTGATGCATACATAAAAAATAAATGTGTAAAGAATATGTTTCTAATCCAATTGGTAAAATACAGAAATTATGATGAATAGAGAAGGGAAATAAATTATGAAAGAAAATATTTCTAGTTACTGGCTTAAAAGTGTATTTCTCTCTTGTTTCAAAAAGTCAGACTTTGGCTATTTTGATCACTTGGCACTTTAAGTTATTAAATATCAGGCATAAAATCATTCATAAGAAATCAGAGCAGGAAGAGACAGTAATACAGGCAATCTTGTAGAGAAACATGGGTTGAATAAGTACTGAAAGTTGTAAAATATTACCATAGCAGAAACTTCAATAAATATTTTTATAAACATATTTGCATTGGCTTTTTATTCATATAATTTGATTGAGAGTCCACTATTTTTCCTGGCTGAAAACTCATAACTTTCCTCAGCTCTAGCAAATTCTTACCAGTTATCACCTGTTGGAATTTGGCTTTTCTTCACCATCTTCTTCTGGGACTGCTATTAGATATTTCTTTCATATCTCAATTCACTATTCAATTCTATATTTTACATTATTCGTTCCTTTCTACACCATCTTATATAACTTTCCATTTCATTAACTTTAACCATAACCAACCTATTATTCACATTTTTATTAGAATTTCTTTGAACTGTATGAAAATTTCATTTGGCAATATTTCTAATGGTTCTTGGCCATATTTACCTTTTAATTCTATTTTCTTGTTTTGTTCAAAATCTCCTATTACTATTTAGATTGAATACTATCCACTTGGTACCTTTTCAGTGATCTCTCAATTCTATTCAAATCATTTGAAAAGTGATGGATTGTTTATAACAGCTCATGCATAATTCCTCACATTTGTTAGTTATAGTGTCTATCTTGGTCTGGAATATTCACATGTGTTTTTTAAATCTGAGCTTGTGAATTCTTTTCTATTGGAAATTTAGTTTGTCTTACTTTTAACTGTTATATTTATTATTGTATGTACGTGTACTATGTGAATTGGTGTATGTATACCATAGTGCATGTGCCAAACGTCAGAGGTATCTCTATGCAGTCAGTTTTTTCATTCCAGGGATTAAACTCAGATCATCAAGTATCAAAGATCCCCATACTGAGCTCTCTTTCTGTGTTTTTATCTTTTCTTAAAACTCACTCCCAGGAAATGAGTGTGTCACAATCACCAGAGCCTGACACCAGACTCTACAGCTTGAAACAAATTTTATACAAATATCTGGGGCCTTTCCTAGTGAGAAAATGAAGTTCAAGTGCCTGTGGTAAAGATGGCAGCATTCTCAAGAAAATCCACTGGAATAAATGAGTATCTATGACTCCTCTCCCTGCCAGGTAGCTGATTCCATGCTCGTCCTCCTCAAATAATGGGGAATCTGTGAAACTAATCACATGTGACTTATTTATTGCCATGTGGGTATTCGTTGAGTTTTCTCTCTCTTTCAAACCACATAGTGCTGGGTGCTTCCACTCTATTCACCATGTGGATTTCACTTTTCGTTTTATTCATCAGAGATTTTATTTTCAATACAACTTTTAAGTGAATCTATACTTTTAAAAGTTGTCATTTACAGTTTCACATGTGCAGTAAGAGAAGGCACCGCCTATCTCATGCCCCATGTATGCACTCTTTGTATTTTGATCACAAAGAAAAAACAGAATAAAATAATTCTTCTATTTCTGCCATTTTTAATAAAGTTCTCTGTATTTTTCCATCTTGGTCTGTATGGCAATGCTGTAGACATATACCTGAGTTCACATTCTTTGTTTATTTCACAGCTTTGAATTTTCAAGACTTTGGTACCAGCACCTATTTGGATTCTGGTAAGTAAAGGAATCAAGCAGAAAGAACAATACAATGAGAAATAAAGCAAAAGGGACAAACAGTTGCATGTGGAAGAGCAGAGCATGTGAGCAAGACAGACTGCAGGAAATGCCAGGCTTAGTTAATAACATCCACTAGCATAACCACATCAGTGTTCAAGAGTAAATACTGGCTCCCAGATGCACTTGGTATGCTTACCTGAGACCAATATCAGTGGGGACAAATCATAGTCAATTCATGCCATATTTATAATCCTTGTAAATGTCATATTTATTGTGGTGATGAGAAGAGAAAAAGGGAATTCTATTCATCTTATATAGTTCAGAAAAATTGAGAAAGATCTGGAAAAAAAACACAACGACAGAACTATTGCTGATGAGAAGAAGCCTCATGATGATTTGATTCCATGCTAGCAAGGTTGAGAGCACAAATCCTATCATTGTAGATGTGTGTCTATTTGTGTAACCAGACAATACAGAAAAAAATCATGCTTCATGACTCACCTAGAAAGTAAGCTTTATGCATATATCCTCAGTTATGTGTTTAGAAGCCTCTGAATTCTCTGAATTGTTGGTATTTGCTTCTGACTCATGGTACAGAAAACTCTGCAGCTCCTCTAATTTGCAAAGACAAGTGTCGATTGCCTGATTTCATATGAACACCTGCTAAAGGTATCATTTTTCTGGCAGATGACTTGAGATATGTGCTGACAACTGACTTCATTAAAATACTTGTCTGCATGTCAGTTCATTGTGAACAATCTTTATTATATTCAGAATTGTGAACCACATTAGCCCATTTCAGTGTAGATCCATCTCTCTGGAAAGAGGTCAACTTTTGTATGAAAAAAAGTCTCAAAAATGATCATTGTGTTAAAAAAAAAGACAATAGTATATTCTCTTAAGCCTTATTACAGCCTGAATAAGATGTTCCTCACAGGAAGGAAAAGTGAAATGAGCCAACTAAGAGGACAAAGACAGGACCTTGTCTCCAGGATCTCAAATAGACATGCCTAACCAAGACATCAATATATTCTCAACACCATTTCCCTGGCAGAATTGGTCCCAAAGCTATAATATTCTAAGTTGTACAGGAAAAAGAGAATGATTAATTCTGGAAGAGAAAGAGAGACAGAGAAAGGAGGAGAGAGAGAGAATGAGAAGGGGTGAGGAGAGAGATTCTTTTAAAAGGATCTAATGCTTGCTATTGCCCTCTGTCCTACTTAAACATTCCTCTTCCTTATGACCAAAGTTACACATTAGAAATTATTTAGAATTGACAAAGTTCCAACTGGATCCACATATCCCTCCCTAAACTGTCATAAATAAAAACTAAAATGCTTATAAATTCTCTCCACACAAATACTTTTTGATAATGTAGTTCAGAATCAGAACTTCTGAAAGCAGAAGGCAAGCAAACACAAAATCCATTCTAAGTCAGAATGTGTCTGCATTCCAGCACAGACTGAAGCACTTCAATAACACAGCTACCAGAAAGCTATGGAGCTAATCTCTTTACTGCCCCAGGTACAACAAAACTCTCACTCAGAAAGAAAGGGACCCAATAACATTTGGCCTCCAATGATGAAGTCCAAGGTGTTCTAGACTTTATGTGCTGTGAACCTACATATTCTCTTTTACTCATCATTTGGATAAATGTGGGAACATATTTTGCATTTATATAAAAAATTATTTTAAACAAAGTTGAAACAATAAAAGATTCTCTGTAGAACTTCAAAACCAACATTCATAAAATTCATCTATATTTCCCTTTCTCCTTTCTCTCCTCCCCCCACCACTTACTCACTCACACACACACACACCCTTATACATACCTATGCACCAACAATGAGACAAAAAATTTTAAATATTAAAATATAATAAAATGTATTTGATAAAATGACAGTATTCCTACTCACATCCTGGATGTGAGTCTTCTCAAGTCTCGGTCATTCATATTCCTGTCCTGAATGTATCACTTCTCAGTTTTAGGTCTTGTCAAGTTTTTTAACCTCTCTTTTCATATCTCTGGATCTATTTGTGTGGATGTTTCCAGAATTATTTAACTTCAGAGAGAAGATTTACCCTATTTTATAAACACTAACCTATGGGCTAGTGTCAAGAAATGAATCAAAAGAAAAAGCTAGTAGAACACTCAAATTCATCTTTCTGCTTCTTGACTGTGAAGACCATGTGACCAGCTGACACATGCTCTTGCCACCATATAATGGACTGTATCCTTTTCTAAACAAGGAGCTGAAAGAAATCCTTTCTTCCTTAAGTTTGTCTAAAGTACTATATGACAGGAAAAAGAAAGGCAACCACTGTGCTAGGGTAACAGTACCAATAGCTTCTCATAAATAGTAAGTTTGCCGTGAACACAAAAAAAATTAGAATGGCTGTTGGTGCAAAATGACTCACAGAATTATAATTATTACCGTGCTTTAGAATTTGTCACATCTTCCAACTGATTATTATGAAGCCCCAAATAATTATAGAATGTGCCAGTCACAATTCTTTGCATTGATAGAATAAACACACACACACACACACACACACACACAAATAGCTTCTTCAAAAAAACAGTCTTTATATTATTCAGAATTTCAATGTAAAAATACAATAATAACAAATAAGAGATGTTATTTGATCTTGGGAACACTTTTCCCTGAAAAAAAAATCATTACACAAATTATTCACATAATTCTATGATCCACATTGACTTCTAAATGATAACACATCAGAAAAATACAATGAAGATTTTTAGTGCTAACTTAATTAGTAAATCTGAAGAATGGATTATCTTAATAGGAGTTCTGTTTATAGGAGTTTGTGACAATAAAAATTGGTATAAAAGTTCTGAGACACTATTGTAAGTATTTGGGGCAAGGACTAGATTGATGAAATTTGGAATGCCACAAAAAGTCATGAGGACATGGAAGCAAAGAGAAGTATGTTCTGCAAGACATTGTGTGTTTCTCATTGAAGCATTCCTGACAACTTTCAGAGGAAGCAAACCTCTGCTGCTCCAGCCACCACAGGGGGCAACAGCTCCCCTAGGAGAGCTGCCAGGTACAGACATCTTATCAGCTTGCTTTTCATTTTTCTTGTTTTCTTTGTTTTTTTTGTTTGAGTTTTTTTCTTCCTGTTTTGTTTTTGTTTCTTTTGTTGTTTTGTTTTGCATTAAGTCACCAGACTGGTCACCAATTCATGATTCACTTGCTTCAGACTTCTCAGTATGGTGGGTTCAGGTACGTGGCACCCTGCTTTGCCCACCCTGGCTCAGCAGTATTCTTGAACACAACAGAGGTAGAAGGGTCACAGTAGCTCATGGATGCCTCCGAGAGGTTAGCTGTGTTCTAGTTCTTCCAGCAATTATGAAGCCTTTCACTCTCTTGTATTAAGTCTTTGCCTATTCATACTAGCTATAATGGATTTCGATCAAAGGAGACAAGGCAGCTAAATACAGCTTTTGACAGGGCCCCATTGACTGCTTAAGCACATGCAACTTGACTCAAGGCTTTGGAGAGTGGTTGCTTTTGCCCTGTGGAGGTAACTGGCTATTTCTCACCTCAGAGCCCATAGACACCCTGACAGTTATTCCCTTGAAGAAACTATTCTCCTGTGCTGGTACAAGGTTGGGGTAGTGGGAAAGAGCAGAAAGTGGAAGGATAGGGTTTCTCTGGAGGTCAAAAAGGAAGGGGTAGAACTCTTACATGTCTGGTTGGCTGCAGTGTAGCTTTTGGAGAAATAACCACTATCTTTAGCGATATACTCAAGATAATGATTTAAAATGTCAAGATATCTTCATCATATTCCAAGTTGACTCAGTCAGAATGTATACTTGTGATCACCATTCTTTGCTACCAACTTGACTACATCTGGAACTAACTAAAACTCAAACAGCTGGGCATACCCATGAGGATTTTTTTTTTCTTAATAAAATCCTACTTTTAACCTAAAAGTTTTGAGGTGGGAAGATTCACTTTTAATCTTGGCTACAATTTCTACTAGCAACTTATATAAATGGTATTTAAGAAGGAAGCTCTCACTCTTTGCCTGTTTTCTCCACTTTTAATGGTAAGTCCATTACTGCACTGGTATTAGATCATACTACTTTGTGATTCTGGTGTATACTAAAGACCAGCTGAGCCATCCAGCCTCATGTACTAATGACTAATCCATTGTTGGACTAGCCAGGCCACACCCTGACAACTACTATAATAAATCTAATAAATAAATAGAGGGAGAGAAATTCCTTCTAGAACTTCTGTTCCTCCAAAGAACCCTAACTAACACAACATGGGTGAGACCATCATCAATGCTTGTGAATAGGAGAGAATAGAAACATCAAGAAGTCTTTTTGTGAAGGAAAACTAGAAGCCCTTCCTTAGGTTTCATCTAAAGAAACAGAACTTGTGAGGCAGGAGGGGAAAGCCAGAGAAATACAAAGCAGAGAGACAGGGACTATAAAGTTCCTAAAACAGGGTATATGCTATATAGCTAGATACTTGCTGGGCTCTTTCCTCAGATCAATGGCTGCTTTCTTTCTTAACAGCCTTTTTCTTCCTTCACATACAATCCCTACTTCTAGTTATCGGTTCTTGGTACAATCTGTTGTCCTGGGACACATAAGATGGAATGTCCTCTGAATTCAGACCCTTGGGTGGGCATTCCCAAGTGTATTTTCCTTGCCATTTTGGGCTTTCTCACTGTTCCTCTGAGTTCTGTATCTAATTTAAAAGGCATGACTTTTTCTCCATCTTCTACTCTTGGTGCTGCCAGAGTTTTCAGCTCATTTACAGTGTTCTACTCAGAGTCTATGCAAGTTGTCTCTGAGCTTTTTTCTGGGTCAATTATTTTTATAATATTTAATTTATAATATTTAATAATATTAAGTATTTAATTGTTTTATTAATGAGGCTAAGTACCCTAAAGGGGTACTCACTTTCTTCATAATAATAAAGATGGTGGAAGAGAGAGAGCTTTAACCTCTATTCATTTCAGAAATAATTCAAAGGAGGGAACTAGGAAGATGGTTTGGTCCTGTAAATACATTTCTTTTGGGCTTGCAGTTGCTAAGTAGAGAGGAGTAGGAGTTGCTATCAGGTGAAGAATCTCTCTATTCAGGATGCAGGATCCTTAAGTAAGTTCTGACCTGCATGGTCTGAGGTAGGTAGCCCACCTGACAGGAGCTCTAACTTAAGGAGAACCAAATGACACACTCTGATGTCTGAATCCTATCTGCTCAGCCTCTGGTTCTTGAAAAGCTCAGTATGGATGTTCTGTGCTTGGAGATATTGATAGGAGGTATTTGTTAGATCAGTGGACTGATGATAAATGGTTTAAGCCTCCAGGCTGCCTCTGGAGAGCATACTGCATGTGCAGTAAATTTGGATAAAAATCACTCAATACAGTAAATGCTGATAACAGAAAAGCCCAAAGTCCAAACTTTGTAAACAGCTATGAACAAGACCACATGTCTCCACATGTGGCTGTAATACCATATGCAGCTCTTTCCAGACATATGTACAGAGCCTTCTTGTCTCTATCCCTGGCAGAGGAGTTTCAGCCCCAGGGATAAGAATCTACCTATACTTCTTTATCTATATATCTTTCATTCTTCAGCAAAACTGGATAAAAGGAAGGTATTAAACAATAAAGACTCTTCTGTTGCCACTTTCAAATGCATCTTTTTTACATTTCTTTATAAGATAATGTCATATAAAATAAGGATAAAAATACAGGACTTATTTTCATTAAATTTCCTTTCTTCAGAGGCCATTATCAAAACCACTGAATATTTTATGCAAATAATGAATAAATATATTAATATGAAACATTCAACTAAATTATATTATAGAGAGCAAAAAACTCCTAAATGTCTCTTATATGTATTAAGCATCACGCTGAAGAAGTAGGTATTTGTATGTACACTGCATAAAAATGGAGGGTCAAATGTAGGAAATACACTAAGATGCCTGACTACTTTAGGAAAAGAAAAAGAATGGATAGTTAGCACATTTCATTTTTTTCTCTCATATACTGGGGAAAAGGCATGATCTCAGAAGAGAGATGGGAATTTTGACACTCAACATATTCTATGAATCTCTTAGAAAGTTGTAGCAAATCACAGAGTCTGAGGAACTAAGGGTCAAGGGATGTCATAAGATGAAGTGGACCATTACCTGCCGGTAAGTAAAGAAGCATCATTCTCCACTCATAGCTAAAGAGCCTTGAATAGAACTTAAGAACATGGAGGGTAGAGCAGGGTTCCTCCATGCTGAGCTTCTTGTCAGTTTCTTGACTCCTAGACAAGCTACTGAACCAAATGGCTAAACAGAACAGAATGCAAATATGTGCTTTCTGTGATACATTCAACTTTATAAATAAGATAAAGTGCTTATCCCAGTATCTAACACTGAGTAACTGTTCAAAAATTCCCACTCAATATTAATTGCTCAAAGTAAAAAATTAAAAAAAAACTTGTTTATATATTCTCCACCTTATACTCCTTGCTCCCCCAAATGGTTTAAATGCATGTCCATCATCAGCCCAATCCCATCTTCCAGTGGAACACACTGCTATCATATGTACAAAAGCTCATTTTAATCGCTTGCACCAGGACTTCTACGGAGACAAAATCATCTTTGTTTAGAAAATACACTGAGAGTTTTCCTGGAGTAGAAATGTAAGGTTCATGGAGACAAAGTGAGGGACAGAAACTGAAGGAGAGCCGTCTGAAGACCATTCCACCTGAGTATCCATCCCATGTGCAGTCACCAAAGGTAGATGCTGATGAGGAAGTCAGGAAGTGCATGCTGATAAGAGCCTGATATGGATGTCTCCTCAGAGGTCTTCAAGAGTCTGACATATTCAGAGGCAGATGCTCACAACTAGCCATTGAACTGAAAATGGGGTTTCTAATGGAGGAGTTAGAGTGAAGGCCATTGGAGCTGAAAGGGTTTGTGGCCCCATGAGGAGAGCAACAATACCAACCAACCACAGCTCCCAGGGTCTAAACCACCAGCCTGGGAGAACATAGGGAGGGATCCAGGGCTTCAGCTGAACAAGTAAGAGTGGAGGGCTCTGCTGGGCATAAGTAGAAGAAGAGATCCTTGACCTCATGAAGGCTGGATGCCCCAGAGGGTGGGAATTTTGAGGGTGGGAGGTGGGAGTGGAGAGGTAGGTAGGAGTACATCCGCAGAGAAGAAGGAGGAGGGATTAGGGGATAGGGGTTCCTGGGTGGGTGGGGGATGGGGTAAGGGGACAACATATGAAATGTAAATAAAACATCCAATAAAAAAAAAGGAAATGTAAGGTTCAGAAAAGAATGAGTAGGGAAGAAGGCAAATATATGGGGAAAGGAGAGCATTTTAAATGAGAGACTGATGACCTGGAGAAGGACAAATACAAGAAGGAAGATGTAAACAGTGAGATGATACAGAAGAGGCAACAATCAGCATCCTAGACACTTGCTGGTGAGAAAATGGCTAAAGACATGTAAAGAAAAGGAATGCTTAACATTATATTAAATTGTTTTACTGTGAGGTAAACTTTTTCTCATCACGTACAGATAGGTATTCCTTGGGGAGTACCTTGTGGGCTAATTTGGGTAGGGGTGTTTCAAGCAAAGAATAAAGAATTGTTCTACACTTAGATCAGCCTAAAGCACAGAAGAAAGGGCAGTTAGGAGGGAAGAGGTAGCCGGCATCAAAGTCAGAACATATCAGTAAAAATTGTCCAGGAGGACTTAACTTGTCCTTGTGGGCAGATAGGAGGATGACATCAAAACATTCAAGGAGAGATAAAATGGAGTCTGAGGCAACTTAAATCTCAAAGGACAAGATAACCTTAACAATAGGGTGACCCAAGTTAACTTGAGTTACATTAGCATTTGTAGACCAGGGAGCAAAGATAAGAATGTACTGTGATAAGTTCGACTGTAAAAGACAGCATTCTTCAAAGCATGTTTGTATTTATAGAGAGACTTCAAACAAAACAATCATCAGCAATATTTCTGTATTTCAGCCCTCTTTTTTGTTTCTAAATGTTTGTCTCACAATACTAAGTTACTTTTTTGGAGCAGTGAATTGTGCAGAGATGAATTCTGCATGGCCTCTCCATCGCTACTGTAAGCAGGGCAGCTAAATCTCATTTTTCTGCATTCTCTAAAGGACAATTTATTGTTTTATGAGCAGCCACAAAAATCACTCTTATATTCTCTGCTTCTCTTTTACCCTTTTTTCTTTTTAAAAGAGGCATCTCCTTTTATAGAAAATCATTAAGTTAACAAATTTTATTAGAATCGATACACTTCCAAGGGTTTTTTTTGAAGAGAATATGCTTTATTCTTTCTTTTGGTCTTTGGTAGAAGATAATTTATTTTAATAATAGATGCCTTTTAAGTTTTGGGAACACACATACACATAATCAGGAATTTTGTGGGCTGGCATTGGAAAAAAATAATATTTTGTAATGAGTTTTCAGATTCATCATTATTATTGCCTCTTCTGAAGCAATAGTTGAAAACATTTCTAACATTTTTGCTTAATGTATCAAGACTATACGTCCTTCTGGGTTTTTATGCATTCACCCATAAGGTCTATCATTAATTTCTGTCAATGATAATTGTGAGTTCTTGAGCCCAAACAAGAACAATAGCCAGCATGTGGTTCAAAGTATGTCAGTAAAATAGACAAGAGTTACATAGTAGGGCAACTGTCTAATTGAAAACCTTCCGACTAGAAGTCTTCCTTGAAGTTGAGCATCCTCTCACTCTCCTTTCAGCCCCCTAATATCTTTGTCTCCGGGGGCTCCTTTATCTCTGGCTAGATCATCATTCCATTTTTACTTTGAACTTTTATAGGTGACTGCCAGACTAGAAATGCCTCAAGGTTATATTTATACATTATTTCTTTGTAGTGGAAGAAGCCTATTAAAGTAGCAGTAATATTTCATATTCATTATTTACTCTGATTTAGTATGTTTAAATAATGTATAATGTATAATTTTATAGTTAATCACAGTAACCCTGCAAAGCTGTTTACTCTTATGTATCCACCATATGAATAAGGAATAAGGCTATTAAGTAAATTTACCTAGAGAAATAGAGTGAAGAAAGGCTTACTCATCTAACATCCTGTATGTTTAACTAATGCATTCTGAAAAATAGCCAGATACACTTGTATGTGGGTCCACTGTGTATTATATTAAGACTACAGTAGACTCCATTGCAAATAGACCTGCTCAGTGTTTGAGAGGGCAGGAGGTAGAGAAAAAAACCAACAACTCCATTTAATCTGTGAAAATACATGCACACACACACACATGCAAACTCCATTTAATCTGTGAAAATACATGCACACACACACATGCATGCACAGAGAGAGAGAGAGAGAGAGAGAGAGAGAGAGAGAGAGAGAGAGAGAAGCTAAGCTGAGTAGATATGCATTTTTTTCGAACTGAATTTCCAAATGCAGAAAAATGAGAGACATTTAGCTGTCCTGCTTACAGTATCGATATAGAGGCCATGCAGAATTCATCTCTGTGCAATTCACTGCTCCAAAAAAGTAACTTAGTATTGTGAGACAAACATTTAGAAACAAAGGAGAGGGCTGAAATACAGAAATATTGCTGATGGAGTTTGGAAAAAAATCTGTGTCTAAGGCTTGGGAGAACAGCCACCATTAGACAATGGAGCCCCCGGATTTGGGAGATGGGCAAACATAAAGAAAGTTGAAAGACTGAATGATAATGAAGTGTAGCCTTCCCCTGTGGAACAAGGAGTAGTTCCATATGCTTTTATTGGCAGGGAGCTGTCTAGAAAATCCTGTTATCAAGCATCAGAGAACTTGGACAGAGATCAAATGAATTGCCCAAGGTCACACACTGTGTCAGGGCAGACCCAGAGTTAGAACTCATAGCCCTGAAGTTTCCAATCAATTGCTTGGCTCTGTAAACCACATATGCTTGTCAGGAAAAAGGCTCCCTAGAGCTGAGACAACACAGCTGGAGAATATTAAGTCCAAGGTAAACCCAGCTAGATTTTACTAGATCACAGATCCAGAACCAGTTTGGGTGTACACACAGGAGAGCAGAAAGAAGACAAGACTATGAGAAGCACTGGAAGGAAGAATACACACACACACACACACACACACACACCATAATACCATATACACACAGCTGTATACATACATACATACATACATACATACATACATACATACACACACCATATACACATATGTGCATATACACTATTCTTGGAACATACAAGCACACACATACTCATATATGCACATATACTAAACACACCATACATATACTTTACACACATCATATATACCATGCACACATATCACATATGCACACCACACACACACACACACACACACACATATATATATATACAACATTAGACACCCACCATACACATGACCCTCATCAATACACCCACACACCCTCATTCCCACACACACTATATACATCTTGTGAAATGTTAATTGACAAGGTTGAAAATACTTACCTGAAGAAAAGGCCATATTTTATAAATAAGTCATCTGTGTTGGGATGTAGGTTAATGTGTTCTTTTTAACCTGGAAAGGACACTCTTGTTATATCTACAGTTAGTACATGAAAAGAGAGGAGTGAGTAAGGATGGGAAGGAGGAAGAAAGAGAGGTGAAAACAGAAGAACAGTTAAGGCTAAGATCATCACCCTTCCTTTCTGGAATTCTCTTTAATCCCAGGCCTATGTGCTTTGACCTGTAAACCTTCCTAGTATTTCTTGTTGAGAAGATGATGAAAGTTATGGTCCTTTTCAAAAAAACTGTTTATAGATTCAAACTTTGCAATTTTAATATTAAAGTGTTAAAAGTTTAAACATCCCTAAAACTCAAAACTCACAGTGTGAAATGCACTCTTCCGAGAGGCTGTGAATATGTGCATTTGAATAGTCCTGACTGTCCCAAATCTGTCTACCAACACAGATATCTCAAGATTACATGGCCCCCTTGCTTAATAGTCAGTCAGTATTTCCTATATCAAAATGAATCTGAATTTATGAAGTAAGTAGGATAAAGCAGATACCTCAGAAATCATTGTTTGAAGTAGAATCCTATACTGTTCTACAACAGATTCTGGAAGCACTGCCATTGATTTGAAGACTTCTGTATGCTTTCCTTGGTTGCACACCATGAGGCTATCTTAAGTTGAGGGGGGTATTGCAAGAAGAATAATCATATTTCCCAATCCTTATTTGCAACAAATAGCCTAACAATTGCAGAAACATGTTAAACCTGCTCCATCCTAAGCAGTCTGGGATATATGGCCACTGTAAAGCTAAGTTGAAGAGTGAGAAATTACTAATGATAAGATAGCCAGATGTCTGAATTACTCAGAACACCCCATCACTTGGCTGCATTTTTTGAATCCCTGAGTTTCTTGCCATTTACCAAATTCCAGTTTATCTCCCATCTACCTTATCACCTTTCTTTTTAACACAGAATTCTCCATTAATGCATCCTTTATGAAAATAATTCCCACAGCCCCTTCTCTCAGCCAATCCCAGCCTCCCTGGTTACTTTGCTCTGTAAACCAGGACAGTTGAAAGCAGACCTGAAATTTCTCCTTAGGCATCTACGCTCAGTCTTGTTACCTTTGAGAGTATCCCACTGATCATGAAGTCAGGTTGAAAATGCAACTCCTCATCTACAGTTGATTAGCCGTGTGAGTGTTCACACTAGATCATTTTTATCACTTGTCATGGGCAGAGGAAGGGAGGAGAAGCCAAAGTAAGAAACAGGAGAAAGCCCAACAGCATTTAGTGTAGCAGGCTTATTTCTGTTGGAACCATTGTACATAGTTCTTGGGGTATTTTTTTTAAAGTATCTTCAATTTCTTGCGTTTTCCTCAATCAAATACAGTACAACAATGTTACTAAATATCCATGTATGGTGACAGATGTATCAATAAATATATCAGATTATTAAGATGAGTAAAGTATATACTGATCAATTGTTGCAATTCATTTCTAGTCCTGATTAAACTCACTGTTCCAGACGAAACAAAGAGAAACAGGTTATATGATGCAAAGCATATACCCCACTCCATTGGAGCAGATTGGCTATATATTTACACCCAGATAATGATCCACTACATCAAAAACATAAGTTAAGATTTGAAAAGCAGGAAAACAAGGTTACTGTGTCCACATAAAAATAAATAACATTTCTCATATAGTGCATTACCACTATTTTAGATTAAAAAATATTTTATAAGCCACCAAATAGTGATATCAAGTACTATTCTATGAAAATATGAAGAAATCACAAGAAAAGACACTAATGATATATAATATAGATACCCACTGAAGAGAAAATAATTTACATTATGTTGGCTTTGTAACTGGCCTCAAAAGATCAACTGGAGTGATAATGTTTTCACAAACACTATTGACTAACAGAAACACCATTAGTGGGGAAAGAAGGAAGGCTTGAATGAATGAGTGTGAAAGAGATGATGATGGCCCAAGTGAATGTGTACTATTTAACATGGGAACAGCCATGGTAAGGATAACAATGCTTCAGACCCATGGGAGTGGCAAAGCCTTCCTCTGGGCAAGGCTAAGAGAAGAAGGGTAAAGCCTTCCTCTAGTACAAGTTTGAGTGATTACAAAGGATTATCCAATGAGTCCAAATCCAACTGTTCAACTGAGGTTTCGGGTTGCTGCCTAGTTGGTACTACTCCATCAGAGGGTGAACACTCCACCTGATCTCAGCTTTTTATTATTTCTGTTCTTAAGTCTCAGCCATGTTAGAAACAGTACACAATGCCAGACAGGGAAAACTTCACTCTGAGTTATGGATTAGAGCATTCTGAATGACTCCTAAAACAATATAGAATACCTAGAACTAGAAGTAAGACCTTATTGTTGAAAACATTATGCATTTGGAGGAATCAAGCTAGAACTCACCTGTAAGTGTTCTCCATGGGACCTAGCTCTTATAGTATCTGAGGGGTTTATATAAGTTGCCAAATGAAGAAAACAATTGAAAGTTCTACCCAGCTGTGAATACTACAAACCCCAATGACCATGATGGCAAGATAGCCCCAAGGGTACAATAATGGCACTTATATTTTGAGGGTAACCAAAAAGTCCCTAGGACTTAATGTCTACTAATAAGTGTGAAATCGTACTTAGATGATTACTAATGGCTGGTGGGGTCATGGACCACTACTTCCACCTCCCAAGCTAGTATAATCACCAACTGCTTCTAAATAACAATACTTATATCTATAGGTAAGTGAAGTTCCCCCATCAAAGAGGTTTCTTTTTGCAGAAGATAGGGACCATCAAAGACATACACAAAGGTCGAACTGGAGAGATCACTGGCAGTAGAGTACCCATCCCTAATTGACATATCTATCATACAAACACTAATACACCCAAGGCCAAATGATCATCACAGAAGAAGGGGCTAAAAGATTGTAAGAGCTGAGGATTAGGAAGTCCACTACACAAAAGAGTTGCTCCCATAAAATCTTAAAAGTATGGTGGTTTTGAACAAGACCTGTATCACTTGATGTTTCAAGATTGCTAAAGGAGGCTGGAGAGATGGCTCAGTGGTTAAGAAGTCTGTCTGTTCTTCCAGAGGACCCAGGTTCAATACTTAATATCCACCTGACAGCCCACAACTGTAATCCCATTCCAGAGGATCTCATGCTCTCATACAGACATGCTTACAGGCAAAACACCAAAGTACATTAATTTTTTTTAAAATCATGATAGATGAGAAAAACCTCAGAAGTCCCACCCCTATAAGAATAGACAATTGATGGCTGTTAAGAGAAGTAGAATCAGTCATTTCTAAGGATAAGTCCTCTGATAGATTATCCAGTCAGTGCTCAGCCTTAAATACAGACACATATTTAGTATCAGTAAATGGGCTCAGCAGGTTGTATAAAGGGATGCAGGAGGAATTCAAAGTGGGAAGGGTAGGGGGGAGAAAGGATGTAAATGCAATGTTCATTATGAAGTTCTCAAAAATACTTAACAAGGAAAACACAGCCAACATAAAACAGGAAGTCAGTGAGCTCCAGGAGGAATTGTAAACATATGCCTAAGGAGGAGACCTAGAGAAGAGTATAAGTAGGTGGAGAGAGTCAGTGTGAAAAACTCAGAAACAATTTTACCAACCAGTACAACGTAAGAAAGAAGCATTTATCTGGCTTTTTTTAATAGTACAAAAATATTAAAATTGAAAAAATATAAAAAAAATAGAATTCATAACTCACATTGGAACATATGCCCTTTCTGGTTTTTAATCTTTAAACTTTATAGACAACATACAAAGTTACGGAATTTCGGGGATGTTTTCATTTAGACTTTTGGCTCTTTTATCTAAAACTTCTTATATACAGTATCAGTAGTGATTTGTTTTCAGGAGTTTTTACTCTGTTTTGTTTTTCTTTTTTCTAGAAGAATAGTCTAGCTAAGAAGAAAAAAAAAACACACTTAGTTTGATGTCAAAATTTCCTGGGCATTTGAGCTCTTGTACCATGAGAGATAAATTTCTGCTTCAAAAACATGTCAAAAGCAGACATTTCCTGGGTACTTCATAGAACATGAAAGTATAAAGCTTCAAGCATGGTAGGTACATGGGAGGTAACGGCGTGCAGAGTCAGGACGGGTGAGTTCTCAAAGCTTCATGTAACCTTGATCATTTCAGGGTATCCATTAAGTCTAGTTATAAATACAGATCCTGCTGAACATTAAAGATGACTCTATATATTCTTTAAAGGCACAATTCCAGTGCTTAGGAACAATTTGTTTAAAATGGTAAGGAATAGGAGTGAATGACTTTGGACTTTAGTTCAAATATTGAATAAGAAGGAAAATGGTTAAACAATAAAGTATAGGCTTTAAAAACAAGAAATAATAGTCATTTGCCTTATTGTATGTTCTGAAAAACATTAAAACATTGGCTGATCTTTAATCCACTATATATATATATATATATATATATATATATATATATATATATATATAGCCAAGAGAATAAAGATGGACTAAGAAGGGAGACACACTTTTTAAAAATAGTTTTAACAGGCGTTTAACTAATGCTGTGCAACAAGCTGAGAGATATATCTGCTCCTTACATTTCCTGTATAATTTATTCCTAGTGGAGCAGAGACTCATCACTTCCATGTGGTGAGGGTTTCTCTGGGAACCATAAGGTTTCACCCTAGTCATTCACATCCCCACCTCTTAGATCTGGAACAAACGACTGAACTTTATCCTTTGTTTTTCACCTATAAAACTAGTTTCCCCTACCTGTTTTCTTGGTTATTTTAAAGAATAAAGACAAGAAGAGGAGTGAACAACTTGCCTTACCCATGGCCTCTTAACTAAACAGCTGATGTAAATTAAAGTCCTGCTAGGGGAAGTTCATTTCATGGAAGTGTGCTGGTTCTGTTCTGGAGCAGACATGGGGCCCATTGAGGTCTAAATTTAATAAAGTAGCAAAAACTTCTGATCTTCTTGGTGACCTAGAATAACCTCCTAGCATATTAAGAGCACTAATTAAAATATATCCACAACAAATTCATTTACTTCACCAAAGCTCTTAGAAAATGGTTCTTCTTCATAGCTGGGGATATCTAGAAAACATTTTAAATTGCTATTATAAAATATTACCAGTAACAAGTCAGCTTGCTTGATGTGCACATTTTTTATTCATCCTTGTCTACAGGTGGATGATGTAATGGCAGGAACTCTCTGCTATAAGCCTGTCTCTTGATATAATACATATACATACCCAATCTGATTTAGTTAGATAAAACATATGGTGGGTTAAAGATTCACTGTGAAATTAAGTAGAAGTGTGATTTTAAAATATTATTTTATTTTATACTTTTTTTCTGAATTTCATATATGAAAGATACTCCAGTAAGTTCAAGACACAAGATTTTTTTTTGTGTTTGAGTAAGCCGTGGCATTGACTTTTTTAATTCTTAAAAAAATAGTAACAGTTTCCCATATCTTAAAGCATGTCTTTCACACACCAATTTTGTGAGATACGAAAAAGAAAACAACAATGATGCTACAGCTAACTGAACACGACATAATAGTTTCCTCTGGAAGATGATCCTCCAAACCCCTGCCATTGGAGCCCATGCTCTGACTCCTGGGATAAAGGACTCACACATGCATATAGTTCTCAAAGAGTGCCTGACGTGCCTTATAGCAGTGAGCACTGCATTTGGTTCCTAGGATCAAAACCATGACTCTAAAATTAATAATATACTTGAGAGACTCAAATGTAATTTCATTTTCAATAGTTATAATAACATTAACTAATCATATTTGCATGCTACTATATGGGGGCACTAGAGTAAGATCTTTAATTTTCTCATTTAATCCTCATGGAGACTCTTTAACAGATAAAGTGCTGTAATTATCCTCACTGTACAGATGTGAGCATGGTTAAATTCCCAAAGTTCCACAGCAATGAAGAGACTGAAATTATACTTAAGTCTAGGTACACTTATTAGTCACCTTATATCTTACTCTCAATAATCCAAAAAATTACTTTTATGAAATAAGCAAGACAAATGTTCTGATATTTCAGTTATATGTGAGTAATTCACATCACTAAAGTAGTTCAAAGCTGTATTCCACCGTTACATAGTTAGATGGCCTATGCCTACAACAGGTGTCTTAGTTTGCTGTCTATGCTGTTAAAGACCATGTCAAAAAGCAACTTATTGAATGGTTCATTTTCTAACTCCCAATCACAGCCCATCTTTGAGGAAATCCAGGGCAGGAATTCAATCAAAGAAGGAATTTAGAGGCTTGGACTAAATCATGGACTCTGCAGTAAAACGCTTTCTGGCTTGTCCCTGTTGTTTGTTTATGTTCCGTTTTTTTACACAACCCAAGACCACCTGCCCAGGGATAGCATTGCCCAGAGTGAGCTAGCCCTACCTACAATTAATCAAGAAAATACCCACCTCTACAGAGTTTCCTATAGGCATGTCTGATGGGGATATTCTCTCAGTTGAGATTCCTATTCCCAGGTTTCCTACCTGTGTCAATTGGACAAAAACTAATCAGCATACTAGTATTCAACATTTATTGAATACTTAGTGTATATCCTGCATTCCAAAGCTCTTTGTTATTAAATATTAAAATATTTAATTCTTACAATGTTCTGTGGGGAAGATATATTATCCTTATTATCACCTAAATAACTAGGATTACAGATGAGATATATTGAAACTATGAGCAGAGGCCAACATAGTACAGTAATATAGTAGTATAGGCTGGCCATCTGACATAGTATAGTAATACATGCTGGTCACTAGGCATAATATGCTAATAGCTTTTGGCCACCATGCAAAACAGAGTAACACATGCTGGCCACCAGGCATAGTAAGATAATATTATTGGCCACTAGGCACAGTAAAGTAACATGCAGTGACCATGAGACACACCCAGGTACACACACAGATGTTTCAAAACATATTAGAGGATTATTATGATTAGAGATATGGTAGTATCTCAACAAAGAAAAAGAGATCACACTTCCTATCTCTGCTTTAAGGTAACACATACTAACAAAATGTCAATAATCAAAAGTATATAAACCTGGGGGTGGGGGTGGGGAGTCAAACAACCCTTTCACAAGGATCACTTAAAACAAACCGAAAACATTGATATTTACATTACAATTAATAACAGTAGCAAAATTACAGTTATAAAATAGCAAAAAAGATAGTGTTATGGCTGGAAGTTACTACACCAGGAGGAACTGAGTTAGAGCCCCAGCATTCAGAAAGTTGAGAACCAATGCTGTAGAGGAGGTTGTGGCAGTCAATGGGATAACTGTTTCATGTGGGCTGAAAGATAGAAAAGCTTTACTACTTAAGGTCTGTGTGATACTGGGAAAGCTTCTTCCTCACTCTCAGCGTGAAATATGCACCTATCAACTGAGGGTAAGAGAAATAAATACTTGGGTTTATGGTGTTGCAAAATGGAAATATTAATAATCTTTCCTTTACAGTAAGCAAACCAACTTCTAGTGGAAGAGTCCTACCTGAAGACCCAACTATTCCATTCCTGGGTATATACCCAAAATGCTCCAGAATATAACAAAGACACATGCTCCACTATGTTCATAACAGCCTTATTTATAATAGCCGAAAGCTGGAAACAACCCAGATTTCTCTCAACAGAGGAATGGATACAAAAAATGTGGTACATTTACACAATGGAATACTACTCAGCTCTTAAAAACAATGACTTTATGAAATTCACAGGCAAATGGAACTAGTAAATATCATCCTAAGTGAGGTAACTCAGTCACAAAAGAACGCACATGGTATGTACTCACTGATATTAAGTGATATAAGTGGATATTAGCCCAAAAGCTCAGAATACCAACGATACAACCCATAAACCATATGAAGTTCAACAAGAAGGAAGACAAGAGTGTAGATGCTTCAGTCCTTCTTAGAAGGGGGAACAAAATAATCACAGGAGATAGAGGAAGGGAGGGACCTGGAAGAGAAAGAAGAGGGAGAGGGAAAAAAGGGGGGCAGGATCATTTGTGGGAGGAGATGGGGGAGAAGGACAGAGGGTCAGAAATTGAATGGAGTTGTGTAGCAGTAGGGGATGGGGAACTGGGGGTAGTCACCAGAAAGTCCCAGATGCCAAGGAAGCAAGTTTCCCAGGACCCAACAGGAATGACATTAGTCCAAATACCCAACAAAGAGGAGACAGAATCTGTAGAAACTGTATCTAGTGGATAGGCAGGGTACCCAGTTGAGAAATGGGGCCACCCACCCATCTCAAAAATTTTAACCCAGAATTGTTCCTGTCTAAAGGAAATGAAGAGACAAAGAGTAGAACAGAGACTAAAGGAAAGGCCATCCAGACAGAGATGTTCTCACCTAGGAATCCATCCCATCTGCAGACACCAAATTCTGATGGCACTATTGTCGATGCCAAGAAGAGCTTGCTGACAGGAGCCTGGTATAGCTGTCTCCTGAGAGGCTCTGCCAAAGCTAGACCAATACAGATGCAGATGCTTGTAGCCAACCATCAGACTGAACATGGGACCCCAATGGAAGAGTTAAGGGAAGGACTGAAGGAGGTGTAGGGGATTGCAACCCCATAGGAAGAACAATAATATCAACTAACTGGATACCCCAGAGATCCCAGGGACTAAACCACCAACCAGAGTACACATGGAGGGACCCATGGATCCAACTGCATATATAGCAGAGGATTGCCTTATCTGGCATCAATGGGAGGGGAAGCCCTTGGTCCTGTGGAGGCTCAATGCGCCAGTATAGAAGGATGATAGGTCAGTGAGGTATGAGTGGGTGGATGGGTAGGGGAGCACCCTCATAGAGGAGATGGGATAGGAGGTTTCCAGAGGGGAACTGGGAGAGGAGATAACATTTGAAATCCAAATAAAGAAAATAACCAATAAAAAAAGAAGTATTTAATACACTTAAAGAAAAGTATTGCAAATTCTTAGGTGAGGCTCAGAAGTAGCAGTGCTAGGTACGAGGCGTGGGTTCAAAACCTAACAACACACAAACACACATACACACATACCACATCTTCCCCCCGCTCCCCATATACACTCCATACAAACAGGGCCCACAAAACACACCAGACACACATACATACACATACACAACATATACACAGGCCATACCAAACATACACATACACAAACACCATACACACAGTCCACATCATATGCATGTACATACACACACACACACACACACCACCACCACCACCACCACATATGCACATGTACAACACACATCACAACCCACACAAACACTACATATACCACACTTACACACATAAGTCGATAAAGAAATAAAATAAAACCATATGTCACATTTAATAACTTTATTTTCCAAGATTTCAAAAGATACCCAGCATACTTCGACCTTTTTCAACAGCATCCCAGCATAGATGACCTAAAATG
This sequence comes from Grammomys surdaster, assembly GCF_004785775.1. Classification (NCBI taxonomy): domain Eukaryota; kingdom Metazoa; phylum Chordata; class Mammalia; order Rodentia; family Muridae; genus Grammomys; species Grammomys surdaster. Next base: position 435,822 of record NW_021604639.1, on the reverse strand, counting down.
GAAAACTTCCTATAATTAAGCATTCCAACTCCTTCTTTTAGTTACTGAGCAGTACAGCACTATATAAAATACAGATGGACCCTAAAGAAAGCTGAATTTTCTAATAAATTATCCTGATTTACTCAGTTTGAACAAAGGAATCTTGATTGTTTAAAGATTCAAAGCCTAATAGGCTCTTAAGATTTAACACTTTAAAAGGAATTATTCTTCAGAACCTATGGTCATTTAAAAGCTTCATTAATAAATCTGATGTACTTTTAAAAAGTTGGAGTGAGCCAGAGAATATACTAGTTTCCCCTCAGAACACCCCATTCCAAAAGCTTCATTTGGGGGTGATCTAAGCAGCTGTACTTTCCAAAGGAAAGTTAATGAGATGCAAGACAACCTGTGTTTTCCTCACTCACGTCAAATGTGTTTACTAAAACTTAAAGGTTTTTAGATTTTCCCCTACTTACTCATTTGTTAATCAAAGCCCACTCGTCACTGCCAGTGATGAGATCACTAATAGACAAATTTTACAGAGCCAAACTAAGAATAATAAAACCAAAGCTAAATATATCACAAGGTTGATACAACTGACCTGGAGATCCAGTTTGAGGCTTCCCAATAGTTGAGGCAAAAAAAGTTCTCTGGAAATTAAACTAAAGCATTTAAGTTAAGATATAAAGACTGAGCCCAGGAACAAGGCTCAGTAGATCACCAAGCCTGACGACCTAATTCTATCCCTGTAGTCACTGGATGGAAAGAAAGAACAAATTCCTGCAAGCTATCATCTATTTTCATAAATGCACCATGACATGTTTGCACACTCACATACAAGCACAAATAAATATAAATTATGCCATTGCACAGCTCACATAATACATCCACACACAAATGAGATTCAGTTTGTCTATTTGTTCTTTTGTCTATTAATCCAGTTCAGACTTTAATGATTATTTGATACACATATGTGAAAATACTACCATGAATGAATGTTGGCTTAATACTCATAGGCTGAAGTTTATCAATATTTTCTCTCCATCCTTTATCCAAACCAACATCCTGCCGGCCTTTCCTTTAGGCCTCTAAGCTCTCCAGAAGGAACAGTTTAAAAAATAAGGACAACACTTTCATTCTAAAGCAAAAATAATTATTAGCCCCCAGTAATGACCTTTCTATTGCCGATGATCATTCTTTATTTTGCTTAAAACAAAACAAAAAGCAAAAATCCCCAACCAAGGTAAGCATAAATCTATTTGGTTTTCATGTTGTATATTAAAGAGGTTAAGTAAAATTTTAGCAGTATGTATGTATATGTAAAAGTTTAAAATTAATGTTCTTAAGAATAAAGTGGTGATATCTGCACTGTAATGCAAAGGCAAGAACTAAGAGAGCAATAAGAAGTCACTTCACATATACCTGGTCCTTGGACCATATATATGTCACCTAATTTCATCTGTCCAATAATCCTGTTCTGTAGACACTATCACTACCTTGCTTTATTGATTTGAAACCTAGGGCTCAACAATGTTAATTGGAGTGCTTAAGATCACAGAATCCGCAGCCCAGAACCATAGACACAACTGCATAGCTAATGCCATTCCTAACCTGTGGCCTAATACAGTAGGGTATCAGATGGGAGGCTCAGCTTCTAAGTGAGGAAATGAAAGCTGCAGAAGGCCAACCTGGCTCTTTATTGCATCCTAGCACCAGGACAACTTCAAGGTCTCCACCAGACAGCATTTCTTTTGTCGGAACAAGTTTAATACGTAATGCTGATCTCATTGTTAGCGTGTCTGTGATATTCTGAAGACAGAGAACAAGCTAATAAGTAACAACAGTATATTTTCTTCCTGTTCATTTTTACTCTTTTTTGGCTCATGGCAAAATATGGTGTAAGTTTATTGGTAAATTTGACTATTGTACTAAAAGTACAAAGAATATAATTAAGACAAAGTAAAAACATAATAAATAGACTAAAAATACACCATTTTCACAAGAGAGAACCACAGTTTTCTAAGCTGCACTCCCTAGAGCTAAAGAATATATTTCTAATGAGTTTTGAATAATCACATAAATTGAAAAACCTAACCTTGTAATGCATGATAGTGATCTAAACTGCTTAGCTATGTTTTATATTATACTACAAAACAGTGGTTTGTTCATGACATGTAACAAAATATCATGTGTTACTCATATTTGGCCTTAGGCTTACATGTGTTGAAACCATAATGCTCAGCAATTTTCAGTGTATTTGGACAACCAAATTTACTCTGTGAAAACTAACTAAAAGGAAAACCCTATTCCATTAAAAACATAAATTGCTAAGAGTTAAATGTTTAACTGCTGCCTAGAGTATATAAAGGAGACTGGAAATAGAGTACTGATTTCCCCACCTAAGAAATGAAAAGGAGCATTCAGAAACCACACAGGGAAGCTGTAAATTAGCTACATCCTGATCTACTTCATACATGCTGCATTATGTAATCTGAAAGAAACAGGATCCTAGACCCCAACAAAGAGTTGCTTGATAGTAAGATTTCCAGGGAGGCAGACAGGCTGCCCCATGTGATAAATTAGGGATATTTTAAGGGGACACAGAACTTTAGTGATTCATATTTAAAAAAAAAAACATAGGTTAAATATCCTCAATTCAAAATACTAAATTCATGTGGGTAATACTTATGGATAGAGAGCATTTAGGCTAAAAGCTATCCAAAGACAGCTCTGTGATATAAAGAATGGGAGTGGACAAGATAGAGACTACACATGAACCCCAGTTCTGTAATTGACCAGACTTAGAACCTGAGGAATATGTCTTTCCTCTTTGAGCCTTTGTTACTCAACTTGGAAGTAGAAATAATGCATCAATCATAGGGGCTGTGAGAATTAACTGAGATGATTTGTGTAGAATATTTAGAAAATTCATTATACCCAGCAAGCACTCAACACATGTTAGCTACAGCTGCTATTATTATTATTATCATCATTGTTGTTGTTGTTGTTGTTATTTCACACACAAAACAGTATTTAATCCTTGGAAGAACTTCCCAGAGCTTTTAAGTGGCAATGTGAGCTAGGAAGATAGTCTTTAAGAGTTTCTCCAACTCATTGTAGTTTTCTCATCTATGAGAAATAAGATTTTACAGAATGATATCTAAAATGCTTTCTCTGCTTTGAAAGGTAAAAATTTTAGGCATTTTTAAGAAATAGTCTTACATATTTACATAAATAAAAATCAGTGTTTATTCATACTTGAATCAAAATAAATTAAATCCTTTTCCATTTTCCCATTCCCAAGCCCACCCAAAAAGAATTCAATCTTTGATATTTTATCATGCATGTTATTTGATACTTTAAAATAGTTTAAATTCATCTTGAGTTTATTTTAAGTCATTTCTAATTTAATGTGATTTCTTATAAACATACCTTGGTTGATACTCAATGTAAAATCTAAAGTTTGTAGATTCAATAATAAAGATTTGAACATAGAAAGTTAAATAGTAAATGTTTTGAAATTCTTACTTTTAAGTAATGTTCTCACTAAGGCAAAATGTTACCTAAACTTCATCCTCAATAATGTTTCAGATCCCTCTAAGTGAAAAAGAAACACATGTTTCTCCCTGCTGCCTCCCTTTACACCTCTCTCTGTAAATCATTCACTGAGACTGAGGATCCCCACCAGTGACCTCAGCAAGTCTAATCTCTGAGCTCAAGGCCCATATGTTCATCTGTTTACTGGGTTCGTTTACATATGGTCATCTCAAACTCAACATAGCCAAAGTACAAGTTGTGATTGTGACAGTAAGCCTTTATTTTCCCATCTTTGCATCTGTGCCATCTCTACTTCATGTCTTCCTTCATTTTTCTTTCTTCTTCATCCTGTACAACCAGTCTCTACCTCTTGAAGATTTCCTGCTAGCCTTGTTTCTAACGTGATATGATTTTTACCTTTCTCTTTTCTCCTCTGCTCCATTAGAAACCAAAGAGCTGCCTGTTGTAGCTTTATCCACTGACCTATTTTCTCTCTGTCTTTCTGAGACAGAATTCTTAACGGCAAAGCAGTCGCCACCACCATTCTATTCTACTTCCTGTCCTTCCTGACTTCCCTTCTCTGAATGGGTATCATTCAACCTCCTAGCACTAAGTTGTTCATATCCTGATTCCAACTAAAACACCAGCTTCATCTTTCACCACTCTGCATTTCCTGGATTTCAGGCCCTCAAAAGATCATACTTGTACTGGGATATACAGCAAGTTCAAGGGCAGCCCATACTACATGATGCAAACTTGTCTGAAAAACAAGGTGTGAGATTTAGATCGGTAGTAGAGTACTTGCCTAGCATGTACAGGCAAATCAATCAAACAAACCATAATAATAAAAGGAGAAAAAATAACATTAGAAACACACAAGCACTCTTTCTCTCTCTCTGACACACACACACAGACACAGACACAAACACAGGAGGCACACATCATCCATTGATAACACACATCATTGAGACACACATCTACTAATTTATCTCTTCACTATCTACTGTCTGCCATGTAACCCATCTCTGCCAAACACATAAACATCACATCCCATACCAGTTCACAAATTATGCCCAAATTCTATTTTCGTAAAGTTCTTCCTTCTTAGTTTCGCTACCTCTAAAATGTAGCTCTTCCTTTTATGACTACCTTTATATGCTGCAAATCCCCTGGAAAAAGCTCATCACCATTGTAGATGCTCACTTTTCTTCTCCATGCCCTAGTACTTATATGCAAGATACAATATTGGTATAAAGTAGGTCTCTACCTGTGTATCTTCCCTGACATGCACTGAGCTATAGTCATGATTCTTAGGACTGAAACAAACAAACTGATGAAATTTTGATATTTAAGCTCTGAAATTAGAATACTGATTGTAGAAAGGTCTATGTTAAATATAAGTAAAAGCACACAAATACAAATATGGCAAATCTAATTCAATAATGAATAGAGGGTCAGTAATCCTATTCTTTTGCATTCAGTGTAAATACATAAAAGTGTATTTACACACTGAACATGTGTATTAGTACTGTTGAATTTAATGTCACTAGAACATTCCACACCGTGAGTAAATGTGTTTTTATGAAGATGAATGGTGGACAATAAGATAAGTTAGTTCTTTTTTCCTTTGCTCCTTCAGACTTGGTTTAAATGTCTTGATCAGGGAAGGCTATACTTTTTAGAGTCATCACCTTAAACAGGCAGGACCACACCTCCCCTTCCCACCCCCAATAATGAGAAAAATCTTCACCTTTGTTAACAATAAGTAGAGTTGCTGGTAGGTGGGATTATCTTTAGTTCTGCCCAGCAGAGGGCTCACAGACCTTAACACCTTGCCTTTTGGTAAATAAATCCAGTGGGTGAGGGAACGTGTTCCAACAAACCCAAGCACCTGAATCTGGGTCAGCTCACTAACCTGTTTTCACCTGCTCCCTGGCACTTAGTTCTGTTCTTACCAGCCACAGCTAAGTGTCAGTGAACTTCTCAGGTTTACTAGTTTAGCAGATAGGAAAAGGACACAGGTGAGGAGTGTGATAATTTCTTGGAAATCAGCCCTACTTGGTGTTCCAGCTACAGAGATACACCCTAAACTGGCTAATTCCTCTGGGTGATAAAGGAACACAGAAGTAGGAATGTTGACGAACCCACCCCTTCAACTTGAGTGAAGGCAATTCTCCACAATGGATGGCTTAGTTTAGATTAAGGTAAGTTCCTTGGAAAAACTACTTCCTGTAAAAAGTATCTACCAGAAGAAGAGAAAACATGACATCCTGTCACGTTATAAAACATCCCAAAGACAGATCTGTGGCCCACCTGAAGAGATCATTTATCTAAAATGGCAACCTGAATAATAAACATGTTAATGTAAACCTCAGAGTATATTATGGGTGCCTTTTTTCACATAAAGAACAACCCAGCATTACCAGGATAGCGGGGGGGGGGGGGGG
>NW_021604639.1:419941-429759 GCF_004785775.1 Grammomys surdaster | reverse complement strand
GGGGAGAAGGAGGGAGGGAGGGAGGGAGGGAGGGAGGGAGGGAGGGAGGGAGGGAGGTTATAGAACAGGACAGTGAATGATTCCTGGAATCTTGGTGCTTCATGTGGTTAGATAACAAATCAGGAGCTTGCTGTGACTCACTAAAGCAAGTGGTCCAAATCTTGAACCATCACACAGTTTTAAACAGGGCAATGGCAGAATTGTATGTTGAGAAAACCATATTGGTAAAAGAATAGATGGGGCAAATTTTCAAAGCAGACCAAATCTCAGCATGGAGATGAGAGTTGGGCTAAAAATCCCAACCCTAGCCATGGAACTATTGGCAATTGTTAGCTACTGTGAAAAGGACAGGCAGGTTTTTCTAAGTGTAATGTCTCTGCTAAGTCAAGCAACCCCCAGTGGAAGACCATGCATCCAAAAAATTTGGGTAGCACATATTGGACTTCATCAGTTATAAAAAGTATGAAAAAGGACACAAAGTCAAATGGGTATGAAAAGGAGGAGTGGATTTGGGAAGAGTTGGGAGAAGCAAAACATATATGAAAATTTCAAAGAAATAGTAAAACACAAACATTTTAAAATGAAAGAGCATACATGGGCTGGAATGAGGTCCCCAGTACATATGTAGCAGATGTTCAGCTTAGTCTTCATGTGGGTCCCACAACAACTGGAGCGCGGGGAGGGGGGGGGAGGGCTGTCCCTAAAGCTGTTGATGTCTGTGGAATCTGTTCCCCAACTAGGATTCCTTGTCTGACCTCTGCGAGAGAGGATGACCTAAACCTGAAGAGACTTGATTCAGAAGGGTAAGGGGTTATCCAGGGGGCCCCACCCTCTGAGAAGAGAAAGGGAGGGGATGGAGAGGGACTCTATGAAGTGGGGATCAGGAGGGGGCAACAATCAGAATATAAAATAAATTAGTTAATAGAAAAAGAAAATATACCCCTTCTACTCTTTACTCGTGATGGTACAAAAACCTGTGTATACTTCACTAAACTAGAACTCATCTGCTGTATGTGGAAACCCATTTTGAGTAGTTTTAAAGTATTGAACTGTTCTTCAAGCAGTCAAAAGAGTCAGAGATAGCCCCTGCTCCCACTATTATGAATCCCACAAGAACACCAAGATACTCAGTCATAACATACATACAGAGGACCGGGGTCACACGCCTACAGACTCTCTGACCTCTGCAAGCTCCTATGAGTTCCAGTCAGTTGATTTTGTGGGCTGTGTTCTTGTGGTGCTTCTGAAGCCTCAGGTTCATCTAGTAGCAGGAAATTTTCCCGAAAGTTGAGAGGAGCTAAGGTGGGAGGAGTAAGGAGAGGAAGAGAAGGAGGAAGAAGAGGAAGAGGAAAAAGAAGAGGAGGAGCGAGCTGGAGGTAGAGATGTAGGAGGACGGAAAGCCATGCATGTACATAGAGCAGTCCTGGGTAACAACTTATATCTAGGTTAGTTAATTTGGAAATACCTCTAATTGTATGGGCATCTTGTTATTGAGCATTACCAAACATATAAAGCCTTTGATTAATCTTTAAGCATTAGAGTCTCATTCATACTAGGTACCGAGTAGATGGTGGGATGGTCTGGGCTCAGCCCAGCCTTGTGGAGACAGTGTGGAAGATTGGCAGAGCCATCTCCCATGCTGGCGTCTCATGGGTGGCAGGGCCAGTGTCTGAGATGGCGGCCTGAGCCGAGTGGCAGAGATAATTCACCTTGCTGCTCACAGCCATAGGCCTTGTCTAGTCGGGAAGATGGTGGTTGATTAAGACCAAACAAGATTTGGTTGCTGCCGATTTAAATAATAACCATCCTCATCCTCTATAAGTCTCCCCCATGAAGCCCTGGATTTGATTCCTAGCACTTCATCAAAGGGCATAGTGTTCCCATCAAATTACACATCTGTAATTCAAGCACTCCAGAAGTCGGCACAAAGGACCAGAAGTTCATAGTTATCCTCTAGTTACTAGAGGATGTTTAATAGAGTCTAGTACATAGTGACATAAAGGGCAGTCTGAGCTACATAACACATCCTAAGTATCATTAACTGAATTCAATGTGGGCTAAAGGAACAATTTCAAAGTGAGAATGTTGGATGATTTAAATTAAAATCCTCTAGCAAAAGGCAATCCTGGATTTTTAAGACACCTACTTTGAATTTGGGCACTATGTTTAGATCTCATTTTGTGTTTTGAGCTTTCTGAGGAGCACAACTGTCATCAAATACTAGAAGAGAAAAGCATGAGGTTAAAGTGACATACCACATTGTGGAATTTCATGTTGATGAAACATAGCACAAAATCAGGGTATTTTGTGGTTCATGTAATTATCTCTGTAAAATAATCCAAACCCTAAAAATGCTTCTACCAAGGATTCTTTTGTCACTTAGAAATCCATTATAGCAGTTCCATATGGATATGTGGCCAAGGCTCAGGTATCCAGTGGCTATAAGCCCGTGGGAAGTTGGTGCCTGGCTTTTTCTCCTGTGGCTGATAAAGCAAAATGAAATCCCCAAGTAAGCAAAACATGGCATTAGTTGTATAGTTTGTAGAATGAGATGTGCAGTTACTACAATAATACACAAAGATTGTTTGGAAAGATACTTAGTAAGAAAATCCCTTGATTCATCTCTATTAAGATCCTACAAATGGTTTGGATGTGTTGAATTTCATGTAAATAACATGAAATACATTTGGTTTCTTTTTCTTTCTAGAATTGGTATTATATCTATAGAATCCAATTTAAGTTGCTTTATTACAATAATACATTTCAAGTTTTGATCAGAATTATGAAAACAATACACATGGGCAATATTAATTAGGGAGCAGCACATGAACAGGACGTGACTGTCTCTCCAGTTGGGCTACAGAGATTTGCACAGCATGTGAAGACCCTCCACTAACTTGGTCCATGCTAGCTGAAATCATTATCTGATCTCAATAGAGATAACTGTAGTGTCTATGCAGTTTCTGCCACTGTTCTATTAAACCACTAGATCAAAAGCAACAGCTTTTGACTCTAGAAAACCTGTCTTTTTCCTCAATTTCCTTAATTTCCCACTTTTTTCAATTTCTTACTTTTCAGTAATAATACTTTTTAAAGTCCATTTTCACTTAAATCACTTCTAAGAAAATCCAAATCATCAATTCTAATTGACACAAGACAATGAACTTTGAGCCACTGTCTCAAGTTATGATACTTGGAATAGTAATGTTCTCCCCAAGACCTGTAGATTATCTGACAAAAGCTTTAGTGAATAGAAAATCTTTTTGGGGGTTGTTGGTCAAGGGAGGAAAAGAGACTCTTCAAACAGTATAGGCAGGCTCTCAGTGTTTCCCTTGATTGCCTTTCATGACTTGAAGGTAAGGCCCAAATGAGCATGTATGCCCAGCATCTTGGCATATTAAGTCCTTGCATCATCCAAACCTGGGCCACAAAAGTTCTCTCACTCTTAAAACCCTATATCACCTTAAGCAAGCCAATTTAATATGGTTTATTTTTACTTTTGTGATTTACAGAGCAAGTCGGGTCTTTAGTTTCCTATGTCTCCCACTCTGCCCATCACTCCCCCTCAAAATGATAAGGGCTTGTTATAATTTTATTCCCCAAACTGATGTGAATGCTTTGGAGATTAATAAGGAAAGTCTCTTCAGTTCCCTCATAAGACTCAGAGATTCACAAAATTAGTTGCCTGCATGACATACGCAAATGTGCTAGCAACCAGCCCTGATTACTCACTCATCCAGAACCAAAATCAGTAGCATTCTGATGGAGAAATGGCCATGCATCTTGCAGAAAGTAAGGTTTATTAGATATGCAGAAATTCAGTCTGATTTTAAACTGGAATTTACTCACAGCTAACAAGATAGTGGATATGAGTTCTGGTTCTATTATTTGGTTACTGGAATTTTTTGCTGCTGTTTGTTAGTTTGCTTGTTTGTTTGTTTGTTTGTTTGTTTGGAAAAAAGAGCAATAAGACTTTTCTGTGCACATATCCAGGAGAAAATTGACACCCAGAACACATTACTCTCGACCTCAGGAGTGGATGATGGTACCAGTCCTGTAGATGAAGCTTCAAGCAAAGTCATCAGCATGAGGAATATTGCTCTGGGTTCCATGAGTACAGTGTGTTTCAGAGGAAGAGAGGCATTCTTCTCATTTATGTATACCCCACAGTGAGGAAACACAGGCTGCCAGCACTAGAGGCAGTCTGGAAAGTGCTCCATTGTTCTTTAGAGTGGAATAGTATTCCACTGTTTGTATGTACCAATTTTCATTATCCATTTATCAGACAAGAGACATTTAGGTTGCTGTCCTTGCTACTGTAAATAGAATGGAAATGAACATGGTTGAAAAAGCACCTGTGGCGTAGGATGTTAAGTCCTTTGGGCACATGTCAAGGAGTGGCATAGCTGGGTCATATGGTAGATCTACAATCGCTTTTAGGGAATTCCCCACACTGACTTCCATAGTGGTTTCTCATGAATGTAAATGGACATTTCCCTTTTCCCACATCTCCACTTCATTGTTGCCCTATTTTTCCTCTTGACCTTTGCTATTCTGACAGGGATAAGGTGAAATACCAAAGTAGTTTTAATTTTCATTTCCCTAATTGCTAAACATGTCAAATACTCTTTAAAATACTTTTAAATCATTTTTATTTGTTCTTTTGAGACTTCTGCTTAGATTCATAGCCCATTCATGAAGTCATGAAGATTTTAACTAAATGAATGTAACTAGAAAGTATTATATTGAGTGAGGTATCCCAGACCCAACATTCTCTCTTATATGTTGGCCCTATTTCTAAGTCTTTATATCTGAGTATAGAAGCTGAACAGACCACAGAAATCATAAAAATAAAGAGGACTCATGGGAAAAAGGGAGGAGAAAACTAGGACACAGGTGATTTGAAGTGGGAAATAGAAAAAAATAGGATAATGACTTTATTTGGGAAGAGGGAAGAGGGATAATACAGAGGTAGAGAATGGAAGGAGGAGAAAATAATACTAAGGATGTTTGAAAAGGTCAAAGGAAACATTTTATGTTCATTTAAAATAATATACAATAATATATATATGTATATATATGTATATATATATATATATATACACATAAACACAAATACACATAATATGAGATTATAGAACTTGTTGTACGAATGCCCCTCTTCAAGAGTCATTATATCTACCAAAAAAAAAAAAAAAAAACAAACCCAAATGCTAGGCATGGGAAACCTGCTTTCAATCTATTGTCAGGGAAGGCCAAGAGACTCTCAAAACAATATAGATTGCTGCCTTTGCCCTTGGTTGCCTTCTGAACTTTAAGGTACTTCCTTATTGCTAAAGATTCCAAACCTGCTGGACAAAGGACTTGGAGGAGTTGAGCTGGTACTGACCTGGAAGCTTCCTTCTTGAGGACTATAGTATCTGAAGGTTATAAATAAGCTATGAAGGTAGAAAAGCAATCACTAGTCCCACTGAGGTATAAAGCCTATAACCACAACAACAATGATCGACACAATAAGCTATCCCAAAGGGCATAATAATGACGCTTATATTTTGAAGGTAATCAATGAGCTGTCTAATTTGACTTAAGATCACGTTAATAGGAGAGAAACCTTGAATGACAGTGTGAACATAGCCTACTCTGGGCACTTTACTAAGCCAGTGTAATTCCCAATAGCATTCTAAATCCTTATTCCTACTCGTGATCATAGCTCTCACCACATCTAAAAGGTTCTATTTGTAATAGATGGAGACCATTACAGAAATCTAAAACTGGCAAAAATGAAAAACAACTGACTGTCAGGTTCCCACCTTCAGTTGGTGCAACTATAAGACCCTTCCCCCATACATAAAACTCAGAGAACTTTGCAGAAGACAAGAAGAAATGTAAGATTCACATGATCAGGATGTCTGCCATAAGATAATGTCTTATACGCATGCAGGTAAGGTCACCCTATGGTATCTCAATAATATGATTACCTCAACAAGATCCATACAGTGATAACACCAGTTGACATTAAATGTGGATGATAGAAATCTCATGAGGCTCCCCTCAATAGATAAAGAAAAACAAGCAATTGGTGGCTGCTGAGAGAGTAAAAACCAGTCTTTTACAAAGACCCCTGATCGGTCATTCAATCCCAGTGAACAGCCTTAAACACATACACATGTGAGTAATAGTAAATGAACTCAACAGTTTTTCAAATATACTCATGCATGAAATTCTCAGTAAGCAGTAAAATAAAACCCTTCAAATGCAAGTAAGGGCAGGTTTCTAGGCTCAGACACCAGTATCTATATGCCAAGCCCTATAGGCCACAGAAGGGCATAAGGTGTCCTTCTTATCTGACAGCCTGCCTGTGGATCTATGCAAGGGGAGCAAAAGTAAGTAGTTGCTTCAAAGGGGAACTTGAAGTCTGGAATTACACAAACAAACACAGATACATTTACTGTTTATCATGTATTAGCTACAAGCTCATAAGCCCAAGGATATTGGTTTAGAGATCAAAAGCAATCACATTTTAAATTTGAATTTTAAACAAGAAAATCTGATGGGCAATTTAGGGAAAGAAAAAAAAAACCTTACAATCAATAGGTTATTTATATTACTCAGAATCATGGTTATATAAGAAATCTGACAAGAAGAATCCATCCTTAGAAGGACTAACCAGCCTGCCCAGGGACCAGCTTTGGTGCTGAAGTGAATGTGATCCCCAAAGCAATGGCAAGCAAACCGCTACAGTTTGATGTGAAAAGCCTGGCTCTCATCTCCCCTCCCACGCTTCATTTCCTCAATGTCAAATACAGATATCCCTTACCTTCCAATTTCTAGCCACCAATCTAATTTCCTAATTAATGAGAATGCTGAAGCTACCCACAAACTTCTCAGAAGATGTCTTTAAGCCTGTGTATCCTGCCACATGGATAACAATGGGCAGCAGAAAATCACAAGGATCGGCTTCTGAGGGTTTCCTTAGGATGTTGGTTCCCACCTCCCTCTCATCTGACCACAAATCAGGGCTGCTTCCTGTGGCATCTGCAGTAGGAACAGAAGCAAGAGGCAACAGTTCATTTAGAAGGAAGTGCAGAAAAAGCAAAGCCTCACATTTTCCTATATATTCTATAATAGATAGAATTTCCACTTGTACATGGAAAAGACAGCCTTGGAGGTGATTGAAAAGATTACTTTCAGTCTCATTACTCCTTTGTTTAAGTTTTGCATGTTCAGTCCTCTCTACTCATGTCAGAGTATAAAGAACCTTCTATGTCAAGGATTCTCAACCTATGGGTCACAGCCCCTTTGTGGAGGTCAAACAACCCCTTTATAGGGGTTGCCAAAGACTATCAGAAAACACAGATATTTACATATGATTCACAACAGTAGTAAAATTACAGTTTAAATGTAGAAATGAAAATAATCTTATGGCTGAGGGTCACTACAACACAAGAAACTGTATTAAAGGGTCACAGCGTTGGTAAATACTGTTCTAACTGCTGAGCCACATACCACACTTGGACCCTTTTAAAGGACTATCTCTGAAGATGGTCCTTTTCCAGTAGTGGCCATCAATCACTGGTCAAGGCCACCATCTCATATCTCATTTTTCTGAAACAATCCCTTAGTTATATTTCATGTGTACTTACATTGATAATATGCATATATTGATAAATTCATATCTCATCTGTCACCTACTCTGCCTTTACTCTCCTTTAATCAATATAGCATCTACAAAGTTAGTACTCCTTATAGATCCTTTCTGCAGTCTGCTACTAAAAAAATACTCTTGGAGGCTTAAATCAATGATCACTCTGTGAATCTTTTTTGCATTCACTTTGAGATGCACTCTGTCTCTATAATATTCTAGGTTAATATATTTGAATTCACATGAAAGTGTCTCCTGAGCACAATTCAAGCCATTGATTTCTTTCTTTTTGGTGACCAAGTAAATTAGACTCTCTCTGATAAACATGACACTAACTGGAATTCCGGAAAGGAGAAGACAAATAGTAGAGTGGCCCCATTCTGACCCAGTCCTTGGGAGTTAGAACAGCACTTATAGAGCTTGTGCTGCACCAGGAACCTGTGCCCACTGCTGCAGTTAGGGTGACAGCTAAGAATGTAACTGTGAATTGCAGTCCTTTTTATCATGGCTTGTGGCATTATTTAGAGATTTAGGTTGGCCAGAGATCATCATGCTAGTGACTGACAAGAATTCTCCCTTCTCTGAAAAATCACATGCATATTATATGGTATAAAAATGAGAAAAGGCACAGTAATGGAAATGATAAGTCATTTATATGGTCTTTTTAGGTACCATAAAACTGGAAGTGTGAAAGTGGTAGATTGTGAGATGGCTCAGTAGGTTAAAGAACTTGTCTCCTATAAATGCCTCTTTTATTTCTGAAGATAATGGGATGAAATGAGAACTGTACACAGCTTTACAAATACATGGCCTGGGCTGAGCCCACAGCATCTCTATCTAACCATTTCTAGACTTAGTCCTGGAAGCTTCTGGCCTCTGTACAATCAATTTTCTGCAAGCCCAGACTTTGAATGCTTCAGCTTCCAGTCTCTGAGCTGCTAACCTAGGCCTAGAATGTTTTATCCTCCAAGACTCATTACTGAATAAACTCACTCTTTCTAGCTCTTTCTAAACTCTGGTTGGCTGGATCAACTCAGCTGTTCTGGTTCAAACTCCTCTTCAAGTTGACTGATTCAAATTGGCTTCTCTCAGCTTTTGACTGAATTACTCTGCTTGAAAAAACTGCCTCTGCAGAGGGAGGGAGGGAGGAATCTAGATGGAGGACAGGAGGGGGAGAAGAAAAGAGGAACATGATAAGATATACAGGGAGGGGGGGGACAGGAGAGAAGCCCTGACGGCCAGCAGAATGAATGGAAATATGCAACCTGGGAAAGTGGGTGGTGGGGAGGACCCTCTAGAAAGTACCAGAGACCTGGGAGATGAGACACTCTCAGGACTCAAAGGGAGGAACCTTAGATTAAAATACCCAACAGTGAGAAGAGGAAACTTATAGAGAAAGAGGACATAAAGTGGAGGGATGGGGTTGTCATCCCACAGTCAAAAATTCTAACCCAGAATTGTTCCTATCTAAAAGAACTGCAGGGACAAAGTGGAGAAGAGACTGAGGAAAAGGAGGTCCAGTGACCAGCCTAATTTGGGATCTATCTCAAGGGGAGGCTCCAATCCTGACATTACCAATGCTATGGTGTATTTACAGATAGGAACCTAACATGGCTGTCCTCCAAGAAGCCTAACAAGCATCTGACTGAGACAGATAGATATTTAATCCAACCACTGGACTGAAGTTGGGGACCCCTGAGATTGAATTAGGAATAGTCTGGAAGAACCTGAGGAGGAGGGCATCTCCATAGGAAGATCAGCAGTCTCAACTAACCTGGACCCCTGAGATCTCTGACATTGATCCACCAACCAGAAGCATACATAAGCTGATCTGAGGCCCTGACACATATGTAGCAGAGGACTGCCTCGTCTGGCCTCAGTGCGAGAAGATGCATCTACACCTAACCCTTAAGAGACCTGAGGTCCCAGGGAGTGGGGAGGCCTTTTGGAGGGGGGGGGCATCCTCTTGGAGACTGGAGGAAGGAGGAATGGGATGAGGAACTGTGGGAGGGTGGACCCAGAGGGGGCAGCGATCGAACTGTAAAAAAATAAAAGTACTACTAGCACTAATATAATAATAGTAATAGTAATAGTAGTAATAGTAGTAATAGTAATAGTAGTAGTAGTAATAGTAATAGTAATTAATAGTAATAGTAATAGTAATAGTAATAGTAAT
>NW_021604639.1:412405-419931 GCF_004785775.1 Grammomys surdaster | reverse complement strand
TAATAGTAATAGTAATAGTAATAGTAATAGTAATAGTAATAGTAATAATATGCTGACAGCCAATAGTTGAGCAGAAAAGACACAGGATTGGAATTTAAAATTAGTCCAGGTGGAGAAGGAGGTAGAAGGAGAGGAGAGGAGGAAGCAGCCGTGAGAGAAGATGGACTATGAGCACATGGCCACGAGAAACAGCAAGTATCTGGGGTACTGCGCTGGGAGGTAGCCAGGTCAGCAGGTAGGAGAGTAGATTAGGGATTACCCCCCCCCCCAGTTATTGTTAAAGCCAACTAAAATAGCCATGGTTTGAGTCACATTTATTTGTAAACTAGTCAGGGATAAGCTTAAAGTGGATGTACTGCAGTTCATTCCCCCGCCAGCTGCACCTTTGTTATCTAGGGACCAGTAAGATGCAGCTGTGGCAGTCTCTAAGTAGCCAGCACTCCTAGAACACACAGTTTATACTGTGTTCTTTCTTATGCCCCTCCTTATGACAGATCAAAATGACCAATTAGTTTGGTCATGTTGCTTCCATTTCAATGATAAGAGCAGAATCTTCTAGCATTAACCACACTAGAGTGATCAAGTCAGGAAAGATGCATACTAGGTCTGCCTCGACACTGGGCCTAACTATATAGGTACAGAACACTTGTTTTAGTTTAGGGGTCCTGCCTCCAGCCAGGCCACTTTAACACCAGCTCTGCAGTTTTCATCCCTGGCTTCAGTCTCCCTCAGGCAGCCCATTCCTGACCCTCCAGGGCATCTAGTGGCCACAAGGGAAGTGATTCAGACTTTGCAGCAAATAAAACTGCCCATGGATTTCCATATATACAGGGGCAACTGTTTCCCCTCCCCATACCAAAGGAGGGTTGGACTTTAAGTATCCCAGCTTGCTTTGGATCCTCCTGGTGGTACGATCTTGGTCAGGAGTCCTTGTAGAAGGGAAACCTGCACTGCAGTGGGGTAGAGCAGAGGTAGCAACAAAGCCATCACAGCCTGCAGTCACAGCAATAGGCCTGCTCTGGATCCATGTGATTTAACTTTGGCAGTGCTGGGGGTGGAGCCCAGGGCTTCACACATGCAAGGCTAGCTGCTCTACCACTGAGTCACACCTGTGAGCCTGATAGATTTGTTAGTTTGGTTTATTCTTTTAGAGACATGGGCTCTTGTAATCATTGTTAGCCTCCCAGTGATTGTGTAGCTTAAACATCTGGCTTTCCTGCCTCCACTTCCCAAGCGCTGAGATTACAGACCTTTGCTTTCAGGCCCACAAGATATATTTACTAAAATTTACTTTATTTAGGCCAAGCATGGTGGCTCACACCATTAATCTCAGCAGTTAGGAAGCAGAGGCATCTCTGTGTTCCAGGCTTAGCTAGGACTATATAGTGAGACCTTGCTTAGAAAAACAAAATAACTAAGAAACAACAACAACAAAAAAGTGTATGTACTTGTGAAACCAAGTGATTAGGATTTGTGAGAGAACCTTTGCCTCATCTCACCTTTTCCTATGCAGGTGCTTTGACAGGTACCTCCTCTGCATTCTAGACAACAAACTGGCATTGTAGCATCTTGGTTTTTCAGACATGAATGTTCTGTCACCTCTTGACTTCATGCTGTGCAAAGCAATGACTTCGTGCCCTTGTCCTCTCTCCAACATACATTAGAATGTTCTTTCCCAGCCTTCGTGACAGTTACACCATAATTTGGTATAAAAAGATTTCACTGAATGAAAAGGAAAAAGGAAAGGAAAGGAAAGGAAAGGAAAGGAAAGGAAAGGAAAGGAAAGGAAAGGAAAGGAAAGGAAAGGAAAGGAAAGGAAAGGAAAGGAAAGGAAAGGAAAGAAGAAAAGACTGTCTCTGAACTCCATGAAATGAACTCTCTCTCCCTGCACTGCTCTTAAGTGGGCTCTCTTTCCTGTGCTGTTCTCGTGAGAGTTGGGCATATCCTATCTCTAAATCATTCTGTCAAATATTGCTTTGATTAATCATTTTTTTCTGCCCATCAATTAGATATCACTTTCAAGCATGGCTGCTTCCTTCTACAAACCTTACCTTCATTGTTTGGGACTAAGAGTATATTAATTCTGTGTCTGTATTCCAGCCAGATCATATTGTAATCCAGGGCATGTCAGCATTCCAGCTGGATCACACATACCTAGAAGGTCTTTGGATGTGATTCCTTGCCAGAGAAGTCATGTTGCTGAATTATAATTACTCTACAGCCTCCAAGCCTCATGACCTGAGTTTGATCCACAGGTCCCTCCCACTTGATAGAGAAAACCAACTCCCAAAAGCTGTCTTTCGATTGTCACATGTACACAGTAGTAGCAAATGGCCCCCCATACACATATCCAAATAAAAATAAGAAATTAATTGTAATTTAAAACACTAGGACTTTTGACAAATTGATACAGAAGGCAAGTGATAACATCTGAAGCATCCCAGGACTATCTAAAATAATAAGAATGTAACTTGCATGAGTAAGACTAGGCTTGGCTTTGCTTCAGTAACAAAAGGCATTTAATTATACAATCATATTTACAACCCCAAATCTTATAGTGGCTTAAAACAAGAATGGTTTATTTATTTCTCTTTCATGAAATATCACTAAGGGACTCTGCTCCTTTTCACCATTCAAGAACCAAGGGAAATGGAGAAGCCAACATCTCAGGAATTTACCGTTCGCCATGCCAAAGAGAATAAGAGCAGCCTTGGGTCAAATGGCATAGCCTGGAGGTGACAGAGACTCACTGTTCCCAGCGGCTTGGCCAAATATAGTCACATAGTCCCATTCCACAGTAAGAAAGCTGAGAAGTGGAATACCATCATGCTGCCAGGATCCAAGCGCTGGAAGTATTTAGTAAACAGCACTGATGACTACCACATGAACCTGCCTGTACCCCAAACTTAAAAAGAACATCACACTTGCTGCAGTTGAATTGGATGTTACTTAAACATCTTTCTTTGTTTCTTTGATTCAAATGAAGAAAGCACACACGTTTGTAGATGTTGTAAGAGTCTGTATGGAGTTGGGGTAGGGAGATCTTACCTGAACCTAAATGTGCACAACTGTACTATTCATTATATCCCCCAAAACCTTTTAAGACGACACAGACCAGTTCCTTTTTAAAATGAAGTATATTAGGGCAAATATTCTAGAATTAGAAATCAGAGGATTTTTGTTATTTGTTTTTCTTTTCTTTTTTCTTTTTTTCTCTTGGGTTTTTTTGTTTGTTTTGTTTTTAGGTTAAGCATTTTCATTGAAGGAAGCAGTATGGGAGGGGAAGATTAATTAAAAGAGTCAAGAATTATAATATTTAGGTCCCCTAAATTAAGGATTAACCTGCCTACCTGTAATATAACTCCAAGGAGTCCTGTAGAACTCGAAGCTTAAAAACTTCTACCTAGAAAGATACATTATTTCATCTATAACTCTTTCAGCCTCCATGAAAGCAAGCACTTGGTTACATGGATAATACAGACATGAAGGATAAAAAACATAATCCCTGACCTTATAAATCATATCCCATTTGTTACTCATGAGAGAGTCACCTGCTTCTAAGTAGTGGACATGTTAATAAAAATATGGAATGACATGATACAAAAATTCCCCAAACTTCATTAATCCATAAGTACACTGGTACATGAGATGCAAAGGGAGGTTACTGTTAAGATAAGCAGAAGGAAATGCAGGGAACATGAAAAGTAGAGAAACAACTCAATATTAGACAAAGAGGATTCTTAACCACCCCTACATGTGGAATGACCATTGTATAGTGAAATACGTGCACAAATATTAGCACAGGTCATTCAAATCTGTCATTTATGACTCATTGATAGAAAGTTGAAGTGTCATGTTTGCTTTGATTGCTTGCAAATTATCCTAGCTATCCAACTTAGAATATTTAGTATGCATTCAAATAATCAAAGTGTACAGATATCAAAATTAATATTGCAACATCAATATATAGCCCTGGCAATGTTTTCTATATGTTCAGTACTGAGAAGGATCTCTTTGGTACTTTTAATTTCAGGAGACCATTGGTTTTCGTGGACATAGTATATCCCCAGTTCTTCGTTTTAGCTATTTTTATTGCAATCAGTGAATAAACTTTTAAAATACAAAGGACTCTTTCAAAGATACAAAGGAAATGTGCAAGAAGCTATGAAGAGAATAAGAAATAATTTCTAAATTGAACAGTATGTTTTATTATTAACAAGAACAATAAAGTAAGTCACACAGTTCATAAGTCTTCCCAGATGAGACATCTGTGTGGTTCTCTGCTTTGAAAAGAAACTTATCTTATAAACATGTCAGCCATGTTCTGAATAAAAAGAAGGTTTCACACTACATGGGAATGTGATTATTTGTTCTCTAAGATGTCCAAATTTCAGTGCTATTTTAAAATATTTTTTAGTCTAACCAGACAAAACGTTTTCCTTCAGCTGTAGAGGGAACAAAGGTCCCCACAGCTGCTCTTCATGATGGTAATTGCTTATGCTACTAAATTCAAAGTTAGGTTCTCAGACACCAGGATGAAATCTAAATCTTATCCTCCCATGGGTGTAATCCATTACATTGTAACCTTTGTTACCACAGACCATCTCCATATTCTTGTTATCACATTAGATCCTTAATGAGTTGTGATATCTAATTGATTTTAAAGAGACAGTGGGGGCTTAGCTCTGACTAATTCTTAACCTTACATTAAAAATGAAGTACATTCTTCTTTTTGTGGCAAAGTTAAAGAAAAAAGAAAACAGAAAGGAGAAGGGTGTATTCAGTAGCCCAGGAAACTAGATGCCAACTGGGAATTGGTGAAAGTTTCTTTTTCCATGCTCCTTTCCAAGAAGCAATGTGAGGGCTTTCATTCCACTCCAGTGTTGTCAGATCTGTAAACTTCAGCTTGTTGTCTAAACACTCCTGACTTTTTATGCAGTGTTTTTCAAGATTCGGCAGTTAGACTCCACTCTCAGCTCTGCTCATGGCAGTAATGGGTCGGAACTGCACAGCACACCATAGGACAGTATAAACACAATCCATGTCTTCACAACTCCACGGATGGAAAGTGGTGAATAGAAGGAATGTGGCCTTTAGTGTCATACAGATCCATCACTGAGTAGCATTATGACTAAGATCAAATAATGTTAGATTTTGTGAGAATATCATAGTATTAAACTATAGTCTGAAAAACAACAGTAACTAGAAGCTCCTGCTACAATAATTAGTATAATCAGGTTTTATAATTATGAAAGAGGTGACCTGATAAAGCTGAAAATACATTGAATTTTTACATAAAATTTTATATTAAAAAATCATATTGACTTTGAAAAATCTCACCTTTGAAGACTGTTACCATTTCAGATTGGAGTTTCAAGTTTTCTTATGAACTACTCAGACAGGTCATCCTGTGAGGCAGCAACTCAACACTACCCAGTGTCCTTGGCCAATGTCCATTTTCTATGAGTCAATACAATATATATATTCAGTGGCCGAAAACCCACACCTAAAGATAATTACATTATGGCCAGCCATCCCTACCTCTCATGCTTCTTTGCTGGACACTGAATTAGTCAGAGTTCTCTGGAGTAGCATAACATATGAAATAAAGCTCTCTCTCTCTCTCTCTCTCTCTCTCTCTCTCTCTCTCTCTCTCTCTCTCCTCTCTCTTTCTCTCTCTCTCTCCATATAGATGATTTATTAGAATTACTTACCGACTGGGGTCCACCTAGTTCAACAGGGGAAGGCTCTGAGTAGAAAGTCCAAGAACACAAAAGTCGCTCACTCCACATACCTAGATGTCTCTCTCATATGATCTTCAGAAGACGACAGAATCCGCCCCCCCCCCAAAAAATAGATTTTAACGCCAGTGAAGAAATGGACTCACTAGCAAGTCAATAGCAAGCCAGCAAACAGCAAAAGCTTCCCTCTTCTATGTGTTTATATAGGCTTCCGACAGAAGGAATAACCCAGATTAAAGGTGTGTTTCCTGCCTCAAGATCAAAGGCCTGTGTGTTCCTACCTCAAAGATCCGGATTAGAATCAGATTCACCCACTTCAAACCAAGTAAAAATTCTCTCACGTTTGCCTTCCATTTTTGGATTGTAGTTCATTCCAGATGTAGTTAAGTTGACAACCAAGAATAGCCACCACAGATACATAGACAGGAAAAATAGCCATGAGATGAAGAGTTTCTCTACCTACATTTATCATAGGGAATAAAAATATGCAAAGCATGACTTGGGATAGTAGAGAAGAGAAATAGACTGTGATGTTATCCCCATCTGTCTCCAGTCTGTACTCCTAGGCTATTGCTGCCTCAGTGGATCTGGATGCTTAATAATCCATTGATCATCTGTCTTCTTTGGACACATTATTAAAAGTCATTGTTTCTTTGTCCTACCAGCCACTCAACCTAGCCAAGGACTCCCGTTGCCTCAGAGACTCCTATCTAGATTGATCTTATTTATGACATGAATTACAAGCAGGATATTCCCTTAGCTGTTTATAGGGCCTATTGACATAAATGTGTCTAAATGTTAAAAAAAAAAAGAGAGAAAGAGATAAATGTAAGCAACAGATACTTGCACTTTATGTACTGTCCCAAGGATGTAGACATGAAAAACAGCCATGGGCTGAATAGTCCCTCTACCTACCTTTATCATAGGAAATAAAAGTATGATACATTATTAACATCATGCTTTTTTGGAGCACAAATCAAAATATCAGTCAAAACCACATTCTAAACGTGGCCTCACTTCTCAACAGAATCCAAACACAGAATCTAAACATGAGTTGGAAATCCCCTGATATTACTCTACTTCTGAGTTTATTACGCATTTTCCCCAAATATCTCAACATCCATTTGATATACATCTCCCTATGTCAGCAATCTTCTCTTTCATAGTTCAGAGAGATATCCTTTTACTTACTAAGTTATTTCTTCTAGCCATCTGCTGCTTACTTCCTGTCCATTCAACTCCTCTCTGCCTCTCTCTGTCTCTCTGTCTCTGTCTCTCTCTGTGTCTCTCTGCCTCTGTCTCTCTCTCTCTCTCTCTCTCTCTGTGTGTGTGTGTGTTCTTCTCTCTCTGCCCCCTTCCCCTCTCTCTCTGACCCCTTTTCTCTGATCCCTTCTCTCTGACCCCCTCTCTGATCCCCTCTCTCAGACCCTGTCTCTGACTCTTCCTTTGCCCCCCCTCTCTGACCCTCTCTGCCCCACTGCCCCTCTCCTCCTCTGCCCCTGCCTCTGCCTCTGCCTCTACTCAAAGAACCAGCCTTCCACATGAGACATACCATTGCTTCCAGACCACCAGAGACTCTATTCATTCTCCAAATCTAGAAATAGCAACTGTCATTAGTTTACCTGAAATTTTACCACAAAGAAATATAGGAGATAGTAAGAATTCATCCCTGCCCTAAGGATCATCAGTAATTAAGTCACTTAGTAACTGTGAATATTAGCAATTCATGAAAGTGAAAATGACCATTAAAATAATTAAACTTACATTTAGTAATAATAAGTATAT
>NW_021604639.1:388466-412005 GCF_004785775.1 Grammomys surdaster | reverse complement strand
CAAACTACATATATATATATATGTAGTTTGGCATTGAAGTACATATGTATCAATAACACTTAAATAAAAAGAGGCCATGATTTCAATAGGAAGAAAGAGTCAAGTGTGTGGAAGAATGAGAATAAGAACCAAAAGGAAAAAATTATAGAATTGCATTTTATTTTAAAAAAATGAAATATTAAAAACAGCCTAACTTTTAGCAGGTACTCACATTTGTACTTTAGAATTATAAGAGTTTATTTTTGAGACATATTTGATACTATTTATCACAGAACAAAGCATTTTTAAAAAACACTTTTGTAAAATGTTTCTAAATAGATATAAATGAACAAAAATGTCCAAAGAATTACCCCAAATACTTTGACAACATTAGGACATATTTTTTAAAAATACTATAACCAACAAATTTACCACTTCTTTCTTTTGTTTAAGTTTTTACTAACTGTCTAAAATTGGAGATATTAATGTTGATATAATACAATCAAGAATTAGTACACTCTCTCACCTTATATCTAGTTCCAAAATCTGTATACAGCTAGTATGGTCAGAATGTGTCATCCAAAACACATAAATTGGAAATTTATTCCTTAAGGCATCACTGTCATGAAATGGGACTTACAGGGAACTGCTCAGATCATGAAAGCAGAACTAAACATTTTTGTGGGGAATAAAAAGGCTCTTGCCTCAACCATGTGCAGATTTGGCACTCCTGTCCTCTGCAGGATGTGATATACATGGTTCCAAGTCAGAACCCGAGAAACCTGGCAATAATCTGACAAATCCTTAATTTTGTATTTTCTACACTCAAGAACTATAAGAGAACAAACATGTGCCTTTCATACTTTCTTAAGTCTTTGGCATCCCACTATAGAACACAGAGATCACTAAGATAATCACTGAAATTACAAAAAGAAAAATGAAATTTGGTGCATATGGAAAAGAAAGTCTCCTTGGGTTAAGCTACACAAATACATACATATATTTAAATAATGATTTAAGATTAATGAACACAATAATATGTCATTATGACATTAATTACTGGGTTTCTTTCCATTCAGAAAAACAATTACAGGAAATAGAGAGATGGAGCAGTCTGTAAAGTGTTGTGCAAACATGAGGATGTGAGTTTGGATCCTCAGTACCAATGTAAGTTAGCCCCCTCCCTCTGTGTGTGTGTGTGTGTGTGTGTGTGTGTCTGTGTGTCTGTGTGTCTGTGTGTGTGTGTTCATTCTGAAGTTCCCCCATACCATGGGAGGTGATAACTTTCTACCTTTCATGTTCCCAGGACCGAAATACTACCCCCCCCAACGAACAAACAAATAGAAATTATTATGAAGGTATGGAAAACCTCCTTTTGAGTTGTTCATCAAGAGAGACCAAGAACTCCCCAAATAACACAAGCTATTTCTATTGCCCTTGGTTAACCAACCCCAGAAACTGAAGGTAAGAAAACACTATGCACTTTAGACATAGGACTTGGAGAAACTGAGCTGTAACTGATCTGGAAGACTTCACCCTGGAGACTAGATTTCAGAGCTATGCAAGCTGCCAAGGGAGGATTGCAATCAATAAACCTAGCCAAGCTATGTTGATTATTAACCACAAAGGCTAGTTCTGTGAAATATTCCTAAAGTTCTAATAATAGCACTTACATAATGCTACAACTAACAGCTGCCTTATTGAATTTAAGCTTCACTCAATAATAAGGAATTCATGCATAGTACTGTATACCTAACCAACTACTCATGGTTAGTAAGCAATGTACCTTATTAATACAACCTTCCTAAACCAATATAATTGATAGCTATCTCCTAAATATCTATCCTTATATCCAGACAAAGGTAGGTCTCACCCCTCATCAAATAAGCTTCTCTTTGCAGCAGATGGAGACCATTACAGAAATACACAACTAATCAAAATACAGAGAACTGATTATGTGATGCCCAGCCCCAATTGATACATCTACAACACAACCTCTACACATAGATTAAAGTACATCTTAGAAGAGAGGAATAAAATATTGAAAGAGCAACACAACCAGGAAGTCTCCGACAAGACTGTCTTTTAGACATGATAAGGAAGCTGTAACCATGAAATATCAATAATATGGCTTCCTAAACAAGACCTGAACAATCAAAATACCAATAGTTCACACTCTAGCATAGATAATCAATAGTTCACACTCTAGCATAGATAATGGAAGACTCATGGGGCTGTAAAGACAAATAACATCCACTGTAAAATTTTATATATATATAATATATATACACATATATTCCATTTATATGGATAAATATATATGTATATATGTAACAATAACTAAAGAAATTGTGTTCATAAATTTTAGAAGAATAAGAGTGTATAGACAGGTTGGAGGAGTGCAAGGAAGAAAGGATAAAATTATAATTTTTGTAAGAGTTGGGTATGGTAGTATACATCTTATTATTGGGAAAGGGGAATGGGTAAGGACCCAAGGGTTGTTGAAGCTCATTTGTCAGTTTAAAATAGTAAAGTAGAGGAGAGATTGAGAAAGATAGTTAGTGTCATCTTCTGAGTCTCACATACATACACACACATACAGATACACACCAACATGCACATATACATACGTTACATTCATATTCAGAACACACCACCCTCCTACCCCCTCACACACAGTTAAATCAAATTTTAAATTTAGATCCTAAAAAAAAAACTTGTATATTTAATTGCACAAACCAATACACTTTCTAGCCAACTAAGTGATCAGATACCGTTTTTTTCTGTAATGCAAGATCCTGAGAATATAGATAATGGCAAGCAGATGACTGAAAGATAAATTCAGAGAAAGTTGTGTTTGTGTTTTGAAATTCAGCATGTCAGTTATTGGAAGTCTATCAACCAACTATTGTTTTAGTGCCCTGAGTATTACAGAATCTTGGTATTCTAAAAATAGCTTGCAAGTAATGGAAGAAATGAGTCAGGCTTTAAGTAGAAGCAAGAGGGTAGTGGGCTTGATTATTGCTCGTATAACAGCTTTAATTACATTAATTGCTAGCACCACTGCTTCTGCAGTTGCTGTGACACAACCAGACAGCTACTTTTGCTAATCATTTAGTTAAAAAAAAAATGTTACTAATGTGTTGAATATACCAGAGGATTTAGATAGGCATTTGAAAGAACAGATTGATACTCTTTATTTTATTCAAATTACTGGAAGGAAGTTCAGAATTTAAGGGTAAGGAGCCATCTTAAGTGTCATGCCAAAAACCATTGGATTCATGTTACTTCTAAAATTAACAGTGGTAGTCATTATAATTAGGAAGAACTTTAATGTCATGTGCAGTATATTTGGCATAATTTTAATACCTCTCAGGATGTTTTAACGATACATAGGAAGCTTATGAATTTCAAGAATGCTGCTTTGTTGAGCATTGATGTGGTAGATACTGTAGATAAAATTACCCATAACCTGAGGTCAGTATTTCTATTTTAGTCAAGCTTCAAAAATGGCATATATAGCTTGATCATGCTAGCCCTTTTTGTCCTGGGAATACTTTTATTCCTGCCCAATGTGTTACAGCTTTTCTTCAACAACATCAACATGCTGGCAGCCAAGTACATGGCTTGAACCTGAAAATGGACCCCCAGACAGAGTTATTAAATTAACAGGCTGGCAAGCCAAGGACAGGTAAGCTTCTGCACAGTCTTACCAACCTAAGACATAAATGCATTGCTTTGGCTAATGCATATTCCATGACGTGTAAGGAAGGCATTCTTTTCAGAACCACCTAAGACAGGCTCAGTCTTATTAATATAATAAAAAAGAGGGAGAGGTGCAGAACTTTTGGGGCTGCCTGACAAAAATCTGACATGGGCCAAGGACAAGAAAATGGGCTGCTTGGCAGGAATATGTCATTGGCCAAGGACAAGGAAGTAGGCTTCAGGCAGGAATCTGACATTAGGCTAGAACAAAGAAGTAATTTCAGGTAGGAATCTAAATTTTAGGCTACAACAAAGAAGTGATTTCAGGTAGGAATCTAAGTTTTAGGCTAAACAAGGAAGTAGGCTTCAGACATTAAAATGAGCTTGGGCTAAGACAGGGAAATAGGTGCAGATACTTTGGTCATCCAGATAAGCCCTTAGAGACAGTGATCATGAGAGTGTTCATCTAATTGGGTTTAATACCTTGCTTTTTCCTTGACTATTTGTCTTTATTGTATTGCTTGTTGCTTGACTATTTGCACCTATTATATTGCTAGACCCTCAACCTAGAACTAACCTTAATACATGCATGTAATCAAAATGGTATAAAAGCATAAAGGAGATAAAGGAGGAAGGGGATGGGATGGGGGTTCTAGGGAGGGGAAATGGGGAAAGGGTATGACATCTGTATTGTAAATAAATAAAATATCCAACAACAAAAAAAGAAAACATACTTGTTCAATGACACATCTTTTAAAGTGTTTTCACATTCATCATATCAAATTACATATTAATAAATGCACCTCATTTAAGCATATAAGTTTTCCTGATTTTCCCATTCACTTATAAGATTTATTCCAAGATTAAATAAAGCTACTGGAGTATTATTTCATATGATATTAATAAATCTTAAACTTGAGAAATGTTTGAAGCCAAAGCCCAAGTAAAACTCTTAAACCGCCGGGCGGTGGTGGCGCACGCCTTTAATCCCAGCACTTGGGAGGCAGAGGCAGGTGGATTTCTGAGTTCGAGGCCAGCTTGGTCTACAGAGTGAGTTCCAGGACAGCCAGGGCTACACAGAGAAACCCTGTCTCGAAAAACCAAAAAAAAAAAAAAAAAAAAAAAAAAAAAAAAAAAAAAAAAAAAAAAACTCTTAAACCATAATCTTTGATTAATCTTGTTTATAGTTTCCTATTTAAATAAAGATCTTCAAGCATCAAACTCTAATGTTTACAACTGTGATCGCTAAAATTTATTAATTTGCTTAAAAACAATAGCCTAGGCCTGATAACAGTTTGAGGTCCAGTCTACCTAAAAATTTTATGCCCTATGGCTATATGAACATACAGTGAATTTAGTGAGAGCAAGGCTAGACAAGACTTTAGATGACTGAGTCTATACAACAAGATTCTTGGCAATAAAAAGAAGAAAACCAAAATATGCTAAAAAGACAGCCAGTGTAGAAAAATGAAAATTCCTTTATATATTGAGGAATCTTAAAGCTACCTTTCAAATATTATGTTGTCTCATATAGTAGCTATTTTTCATTTAAACAAATAAAAGGAAAATAGAATAAGTCATATAACATATTATCACTCAGATTTAATTATCTCCTCCCCTCCCACCTTTACGCTGTTTGCTATGCCAATGGAAAACAAACACCAAGGTGAATAAACTTTTAATGTGTCAACTCTCTATAAAAAATCCCTCTGTAAAATATCCTTCTTTATGACAAAAGTCCATCATCCTCCATGAGGACCTCCCTACCTCATGATCCATATTTATAGATACATTTTAATCTTCCCATACAATTCAATCTAGAAGCCACTACCCACAAAAGATTTTTCAAACTTTATTTATGGTTAAACAAAATTAAAGTAAAACTCCTCAGTCACATTAGACACATTTCAAATACTCAATAACAATGTGGTTTAATGGCTACTGTGTTTGTTAGACAATGAAGACCAAGAATTTCAGTCATAATTAACATAGAAATTTAAATCGGGCAACACATCACGCCATGTAGCATACGCACACATTCCATTTAGAAACTGATTAAATGATAAGGTCTAAATTTAGCTTTTCTGTTCTCACAGTTTTATGGTCCATGTGAAATGGTTAGCAGACATTGGCTAAGCATCTATCCTAGAGATGGCATCTGCTAAGGACAATGTGTGAGTGATGATATTGTTTCCTCTAGTGAATCCCTGGCTACCTGGAAAATTAATATGACAGAAATTATAAAAAGAAATTTTTACTTCAATTTAGCTGTTGAAATGGGAGATCATTGAAAGTTTTGACTTATATGAACAGGAGTATTGTAATCATGCAGCTGAGTAGGCAAAGACTGGCCTTATTGTGATTTCTGTGCCTTCTAGAGCATCTACCACATGCTATTAAGAAACCAAGAGCTAGGCAGTGGTGATGCACACCTTTAATCCCAGCACTTGGGAGGCAGATCTCTGTTAGTTCAAGGCCAGCCTTGTCTACTGAGTGAGTTCTGGGACAGCCAGTGCCACACAGAGAAAACATGTCTTGAGAAAACAATGGCAACAACGAACAAACAAACAAACAGAAAAGGAAACCAAGAAACAAAATTATCAAAAATAAGATTTTATAGAGACATAACATAGGATAACTTGAGATAAACAGTCCTATGCTAAAGATTAGAAAACCTGATAATTAAACTAAATCCACACTGTCAAGGGTAGATATAAAGCAAATACAGATGTAGGAGTTTAGTAAAACTAGGCCAAGCTGAGGCAAATGAATAAATAGTGACCAAAGTGATATTGGGATAAACATCAGTTCAAAGAGGAAGGCAGTATCCAAAGGTTATAACAAAGAGCCAGCAATAACTCAACACCAGAGAGATTGAAGGACACGAGATTGTTCGCTCATACAGGAGGCCAGAATAGGGAAGGCAGCCAGTGTGGGGACACTGCTTTGGCTATCTTTTATCCTTGATATTTCCACATCCAGTGATTTATCTTTCTCTTTGAATGCTTAAATGACATGTGGAAGTCATATAAATCTTTTGGATAGGTTGTGGTCATTGGGTAACTCAAGATAGCAGAAGTATTGATGTTAATATTTTTCAATCAAGCATAAATGTAAAATCTGCAAAAAACATTCAAATATAGGATAAAAAAGTAACATTCTTATGTTCATTGGCTTTCTGCCGGACACTTCCTGCCCTGGTGCTGTCCTTCCATTTTTCCATTTCCTGGCTTGGGCTTCTTTTTAGCTTGAGTGACCTGCTCCAGAAGCTACTTACAAAGACCTGGTTTCAATTGCTTATTCCTATATTTGACCCTGTGTGCTTAGCCAACAATTCAAGAATCACAAAACCGCTCTTCCCGGATTTGTCTGAATCTAATAACATTATCAAAAAGAAAGTAAACATTTAAAAGTCCAATTCTCAGCTGAGAAGTTAAATGTGTTATTAGCAGAAAAGGCAAGAAAACATCAACACAGCATGAGCGCAGTCACATCTGAATGTACCTTACAAAGCTAATACTATAAATTTCATCTCATGAATCAAACCAAATAGTAATCCTCATCTCTGCCACTATGCCCTTATGCAGTGCCTAAAACAGTAGAATTCACAAAATCTTTAGACATTCAAGGATACTTGTACTTGGTCCAATTTAGTGCTACCATTTAGATCTGTGATATTGTCCAAAGTTCTATGTGTTCGATGGTTGGTTCTTACCTTGGCATTTTTGGGAATCCTTAAGAGAGGAAATACTGCAAGAAGGTAGGTGAGTGGGCCCATACCCTTGAGAAGGATATTGAGACCTCTATTTCATTCTTTCTCTAATTCTCACTAACTGGATATACACTGCTCTGTTCCACCATGTACTCATTCTTATTATGCTATACATTCTCCTGGAAGACTCAAAGCATGGACCAGCCAAACATGGACTGTAACCACTAAAATTTTGAGCTAAAATATATCTTCTTCAGTCAAGTAATGAATATCAGTATGTTCGTAGTTTTCATAGCAATATACAGCTGACTAACACAATGGATATTGGGAAGGAAGCTCATGAGGAATTCCTCAAATTTGTTTTTCCAACTTTTGGTACTTACTGGGTAAAGCTACTTTAAAAAAAGAAATTGAGGGTCCGATAACTCAATTTACATTTTACAAAGTAGAAAACACTGGAGAGTGACCTGAAAGGAAAACCATTAAGGCCCTTTCAAATGTTGTGGAAGGATTAAGTCATGAAATTGTTATTGGCAATGCACTTACCAGAGAAGACGCTAGAATGCCAGTGTGTTTTGGGAGGCTGGGATCTTTATATTACCCCAGAAACAGAGAGATAAGTATTGAGTCAAAATGATTTGCCACCATGGGAAGTCCTGGTGCTACACAGGAAGTACAGGAGTTAAATCAAGATCCTTATTCTAATAAGAATAGTATTTACTCAGAGACCTCACTTTAATCTCCTAATTTACTTACTGCCACACCAGTTCATTCATCTTTAAAATGGAAATATTCATTTTTTAGCTATTTTGGTAGGTAGGATATTGTGACATCAAAAAATAGTGATTGGAAAATGTTTTGCAGTCTGTATATTCCTATGCATGTGGGAACTATTATCTTGTCTTTTCCCCTGAAACACTGGTCCTTGGAGTTCATTTATCCCAAAGTTTTCCAAGTGACTTCTGAAAGAACGTTTTTGAACTATTCAAATGAAGATGTAGACAAAATATGAGTATTTTTTTCTGATCCAAAGAACTTGCTTCCTTTCACAGATTTCACTCTTTATGTCATTAACTAAATTTAAATCATGCCTAAAGACTTACTTGCTTGGCAGCACAGTTTCATATCCTGTTTGGTTTAATTTTTCAAATTCTTTTGAAAAGCACTCCAAGATGTTTGCATGAAGATCACTCAACAAATGCTTCTCTTGACTGCACATACAAGGACACACCCACATCAATGGGAAGAAAAATGATTCAGACTTTTGTTAAGGAGGTAAAACTTGTCAACAACAACAACAAAAAAGAACAGTTCCTACAACCACATCTATTGCCACACCATAGGGCCATGTCTTGGATTCTGAACCTACTCAGAGTAACTCGAGAGGCTAATGAGATTTTATAGAATGCAAGGCTACCAACTGACAGAGATATGTTAGGATATTTCAAAACAGACATAGTACTTTCCACGAAGCCGGTATCTTGGCAAGAGAAAATTCCCTAGTGTTTCGACATTATCAAGAGACTAACCATCAGATCCTGCACTGTGTTATATAAACACAATAGCCTCATTGTTAGCAGCTGCTCACTGGTCAGCATTGCACAACTGACCAGGTGCACAGCAGGACAAGGTTCTGTCTTTATTCAAAGATGAAAGATAGGTGGGCTAAGGATTTAATCTAGTGTGGAAATATAGTTATGGAATGTAGTGTGGAAATTTGCTTCAAGCCACCATGATTATTATAATCCATAAATTAATTGGCCAAGTAATTAGAAATGAAGCATGCTACAGATATATAGACCTTTAATTTGTGACTTCTTCCTTCTGATCTTATGTAAGAATTGAATTTAAACTCAGTTATTTGGATGTGTAAAAATAATAATAGCTTCACTGTAACTAAATATCATCAGATAATTCCAGGGAGGTGTTTATAAATTACTATTTGCAAGAACAGTTTACTTTCAATGGCCACATTTGGATAACTGAACAGTTTTCAAGTATATCCACTACAATATACAAGGATATCCACTATATTAGTAAAGGAAAGACGTATTCACATGGGATAGAAGTGCTTCTACAGTTAACATTTAAAGAAAAAGTGGTAACATATTTGAGGAAAATTCTTTCACTAAAGTAATATTAAAGTTCAGATTCTTAATTCCCATGACAGTGTTTCAAAGGATATAGTAGGATTTACTTGGTTTCAAACCTTTAAATGTATGTTTAGAATAGTATAAAAGAGCCGGGCAGTGGTGGCGCACGCCTTTAATCCCAGCACTTGGGAGGCAGAGGCAGGCGGATTTCTGAGTTCGAGGCCAGCCTGGTCTACAGAGTGAGTTCCAGGACAGCCAGGGCTAAACAGAGAAACCCTGTCTTGAAAAACCAAAAAAAAAAAAAAAAAAAAAAAAAAAAAAAAAAAAGAATAGTATAAAAGCCTAGACATCAAAATTTTGGCCACAAACTTTCTTTTAAAGTATGTAAAACTATTGCCTTAAAAATATTATCCTTCCAGCCTGCACCTCTTCCAGGGCAGATCACCAGCTTTTCTGCTCCTCTGAAGACACCACAGCCTGAAGGCCTCCCAGGAGCTCCACTGCATGCAGGTCAGCAGACAGGAGCCTAGCATGGCGGCCTTCTGAGAGGCCCAACAAGCAGTTGAAAGAGTCAAATGCTTACACCCAACCAATGGACAGAAGCCAGGGAACCCTGTAGTTGAACTAGGGAAAAGCTGGATGAAGCTGAGGAAGAGGGCAACTCCGTAGAAAGACCAGTAGTCTCAACTAACCTGGACCTCTGAGATCACTGAGACACTGTGCCACCAACCAGGCAGCATACAGCAGCTGATATGAGGCCCCTGACACATATACAGCAGAGGTCTGCTGGTTCTGGCTTTAGTGAAAGAAGAAGCACCTAACTCTTGAGAGACTTGAGACCCTACGAAGTTTCCCAATTTATTCCTATGAAAAGTAGAACCACAACATTATATGAGCACAGCCCTAGGACAGAACCTGAAAATGGCTTCACTTCCTTTACTAGGACATCCTAGGGCTTATGAAGTGTGTTTTCATTGATGTGATTTGTATGTTACTTCTAGACTGAAGATAACTTAGTTGTTTTCACATTTCTCAGCAATTTCAGATTGCTGGAAGCAGGGAGGGCTGGTGGGGTGGGGGAGAGGGATAAAAACATTCTCTTGGAGACCTGGAGATGGGGCGGGGGGCTATGTGAGATGAGGAACAGCCAAAGGCGTGGCCCCAGAGGGGGATAACCAATGAACTATAAAAAAATTATTTAAAAAAAAAAGATTATCAAAGGCCCAAGTTCAGGATCATGTTTACAGTATTTTTTATTAAAGAAAAACAGTCTTAATACTCTGCTTAATGGTAAAATATTGACTAGTTTTCATTATGTTTATGAAATACGATCTCAGGGTGACTCTGATGAAAAGTTTGTGCCCATTTAATGGCAAGTACAACTGTCATGTACTTCATCATCTCTTCCATAATGCCTGTGTTTAAATTTATTTTAAAACTGGTTCATAATGAATTCCAATTTTGCTTCACAATCAAGTAGCGGAAATCTGGAATTGCTGAGAAATGTGAAAACAACATGATTTGCTAAGTTATCTTCAGTCTAGAAATAACATACAGATCACATCAATGAAAAGCACACTTCATAAGCCCTAGGATGTCCTAGTAAAGGAAGTGAAGCCATTTTCAGGCTCTGTCCTAGGGCTGTGCTCATATAATGTTGTGGTTCTACTTTTCATAGGAATAAATTGGGAAACTTTTTTACACTTATTATTTCTGAAAGCAACATCAACAGTGACTTCCCTCACCTATCATTATAGAGGGTGGTGTTCATTTGCCTGAGGAACGGAGATTATCACAAGCTCTTGAAGAGATAGTATACTTCACTATTCAACACTTTCAGTACAAATTACAAAGGAGAAAGACTACAGTTTTGGTTGTTTTATTTCCCTAGACACATCAATCATGAAGTTGGGAATTTGCTTCTGTTCGTAATAGTCTCTAGTTTTTCATTTCATAAACCAATTCTTATTAATACAGGGGTGATTTGAGCTCTTTGAAATTCCATCCACATTCCATCCATGTTCTAAATACCCTTAGAAAGTGCCAGGTGAAATCAGGTTGGTTTATTGAAAGGCATAACATATATAGCATATATACATCCCAAACTATATACATATGCATTTTAAGTAATGAAAAACCATGTCTTGCTTACATTTCTGTTCCTTTCCCTGCTGCAAATGACAGCCTTGGCAGAATCTCTAAACTGGCTCCAGCCTGAATTACATCTTGTAGAAATTATTTAAGAAGTACTAGCCTGTGGGTATTCCTATATCTTATTTCCTGAGAAAATAGCATTTCTGATGATATATATCATCAGAAAGATAGAGTGTTAAATATGAATGATTAAACAAAAATAGTACTTTTTAAAACTTCCCACTTGATTTTCATATAAAAAACAAAAGCCAATGTTTATATCTTTCATAAGAATACAATAAAACCTTGAAAACTGTCCCTTTTTACTTTTAAAAATAAAATTTTAAAATGAGAGACTTCATGGGTACATATTTTCTGAATTCTGTGAAGTGTAAGGTATCTTTGGCTGGTAAACTCATTCTGTACCTAAAAATCTCCTAGTCAGGGCATCTTTCCTCAAAACATTCTCCTCACAACAGTCCTTCATGGCACCATTTCCATTCATGTACTGGAATACGTATAATTAGAGAGGTTTTTTAATCCTCACCCCTTTCAGCTTAATTATAAACTGACTTTTTCATGTTTATGATGACCATTACACACCCACTATCTAACAGCACTTAGCACATGAGAATTGCTCAGTAAATATGAATTGAACTAATGATTTAATAAATAGTAATCAGTAAATTCAATAAATAGAAAACAGTAGGTGTATGATGCTGTTTGATGAAGTAAAACAGCCACAAAACAGCTGTACTGTATCTGGCTGGTGCAGGAGCATTTCACACAAATCTCCAATCGGAGATCAAAAGGAAAGCCAGAAGAGCTAACACTCTAGACTGAGCATCTCAAATAGTTTCACAATTAAAGGTTCAAGAAATATGGATGGTCAAGTTAAAGTTGAGGCTTTATTCCTCATAGTTTTGCACATTGACTATGAAGATTATTTCACACAGCTAAACTGTTTTACATGTATCCCTCTACTCCTACAAGAAGCTGGGTCAGGTAAGAGAATTATCTCAGAAGGAAAGGAAACATGAGAAATACTGATCCCCTAATCTATTAACCCCCTGCACTTGCCAGGAAGGCTTCTGTAAGCCAACACAGGAGCCTTTGCTTAAATTTCATCTGCTGCTATGTTCTAAGCCTGATCAATCATACCATCTGAGTTCTCTGTTTAAGTTTCTGTTTTCCTGGAAACTCCTTACTGAGTCTTACAGAGTCTTGACACAACAAGTACTACAGCATCCACATATCATCAGATCATTCTGTGTGTGGATCTTTTCATATATATGACTCAATAGAGTGAATGCATAGTGTTTCCTATACCTCAACTACATTAGAAGGACTCTGTAGTTCTATGCAGGACCACTAGTGGATCTCATCAGTGACCTAGAATGAAAGGAAGCTGTACAGTCTTGAAGGCCCTCCTCAGTACCATGGTAGAAATCCACAAATTATGAGTTGAGTTGTCATGTTTTAAGGGTGAAATGCTCCCTCAGATTTTGTAAATCAATAAATCATTGTAACCATGCAAAAACATAGCATGACGGACTAGCTGTCTGTAAGGGGTAAAATGTCTCCCTCATAATGTTTTGTCATTTACTATTTAGTGGTCCTAATCTGGTTGAGAAAAATGTTGTTTTAGAAAACAAGTAACCCATAGGCTTGTGAACCGTATGAAGGCAGAGAGAATACTTTTATGACTTTTCCTGTATCCTTGCATGGCCCCTGTGTTGGCCTATAGAGGCCTTCCTGGCAGAGAGCTTATGGACTAGGTGGTCAGTATTTCTCATGTTTCCTATCCTTCTGAGATAATTCACTCACCTGATCCAGCTTCTTGTAGGATTAGAGGGATACAAGTAAAACAGTTTACCTGTATGAAATAATCTTCACAGCCAATGTGCAAAATTATTAGGAATAGTTCTTTTGGGGAAGAATGAACATTTACTGTGTGCCTACATATTCCTAGTGCTGAGAACTGAATACCTGGCAATAGGCAAAAATCATACTTCCCTAGAGCCTATATTATTGATGAGTGTAGAAAACAGACAGAAACAAGAAACTGGTCACGGGGCCCAGAATCAGTGACTGTGGAGCACATAGCCATATATGAAACCTCTATAGCATCTGGACATCGAAATCTTGTTAACCTTTTCAAAGAACCAACTTTTCATGTATTCATTCTTTGAGTTTCTTTATTGCTATTTCACTGAATGCAATACTTTTTTATTTTTATTTTTTTTTTTTGTCTAGGTGATCTATCTTCTAGCAAGAATAGGGAATTGGAATCACACACACTATCACCATGTTGGAATTTATCAAAGTGTCCTTATTTTCTGATTATCTAATTCTATACATAGAAGACTCTGAGAGTCCACCAGAAACTTCTTAAAGCTGATAAACCACATTTAGAAAAGGAGCAGATATACTACTAACACACAAAGATCAGTCATCTCCTATGTATCAATGAAAAACATATTGAGAAAGAAATAGAAACAATCCCATTCACAATAGTTTAAAATATCTTGGAGTTATATAACCTAAGAAGTGAAAATAAAAATGATTATGTCACTATATAATGAAATAAAAGAAGACACTAAAAAATGGAGAGACCTGTGAAGCACATGGACTGGTTGTACTAGTATTGAGAAAACAGCCATCCTACTGAAAGCAATCCATAGATTCAATGCATTCCCTACCACAATACCCAAGTTCTATTCATCAAATTTTTACCTGAGCCTATATCTTGAAGTGTTCTTCCTCCCTATACTTTCGTACAGAGGTTTCAGAGTTTCATGTCTAAACTGTAGGTAACTTAACCAAAAGAAGA
Source organism: Grammomys surdaster (assembly GCF_004785775.1). Taxonomy (NCBI): domain Eukaryota; kingdom Metazoa; phylum Chordata; class Mammalia; order Rodentia; family Muridae; genus Grammomys; species Grammomys surdaster. The sequence goes on along the minus strand of NW_021604639.1, from coordinate 397,550 downwards.
AAACGGACTTAGAATAATAAAATTAGGAATAAAAGGGGAGAAACTGCAAGACATCAAAGAAATTGATATAGTTAAGAGGAAGTATGTTAAAATTTTAAATTCTACTGAACTGGAAAAGTTAAAAGAAACGAGTAATTTTCTAGATACACATGACCTGCCAATGAAAAATGAAAATGATGTTAATTTCCAAGACCAATGACAATCAATAAGTTAGAAGTAGTAATTAAAAGTCTCCCATCTAAGAAAGATTGAAGGAACTGAAGGGGATGGCAGCCCCATAGGAAGACCAACAGTGTCAATTAACCTGGACCTCTAGGAGCTCCCAGAGACCAAACCAACAACCAAAGAGCATACATGGGCTGGTCTGAGGTCCTGGGCACATATGTAGCAGAGGGCTGCCTTGTCTGGCCTCAGTGGGAGAGGATATGCCTAACCCTGTAGAGATTTGATGCCTCAGGGTTGGGAGATACCCCAGGGCAGCACTGTCTCAGAGACAAAAAGGAAGGGGTAAAGGGAAGATCTCTGTGAGGGAGGACTGGAAGAAGGGCAAAATTTTGGATGTAAATCAATACAATAATTAATTTTAAAAACCCTTGTAGCTAAAATAAATGAATAAATAATCATGTAATTAAAAAAAGTCTCCCACTTAAAAAGATTCCAGTTCCAGATGGATTCAGCACAGAATTGTACCAATCCTTCAAAGAACACCAATATGCCTCAAATTATTGCAAAAATACAAAAGAAATATCTCTTCCAAATTCTATTTACAAAACCCATATTAGCATGCTACCAAAACCAGACAGATCAAGCAAAAATAAGAACTATAGGCCAAGCTCCTTAATAAACACAGATGTAAAACTTCTAGCAAATCAAATAAGATCACATTAAAATGATCAGCCACCATGACCAAGTCAACTTGATCCCAGAGATACATTGATGCTTAAACATATGTAACTCAATAAATGTAATCTACCACAGAAATATTCAAAGAAAGAAACCCATTATTATCTTACTATAAGCAGAAATGCCCTTTGACAATACTGATAATAAAATCCTGAACAGTCTAGAGACACACGTAACATACCTCAACCCATTAAAGATGATACACAAGCCCGCAGACAACCTTATGCTAAGTGAAGAGATTTGAATGCATTGCCGCTAAAATCAGGAACAAACCAAGATGCTTGTCTTCTCCTTTCCTGTTCAGCACAGTGCATGAACTTAGCTACAGCAGTGACATAAGAGATGAAGGAACAAATGAGACTCTTCTTTTTTTTACTTAAAACATTAATTCTTCTTATAAAACTTTAGTTTTTATTGTCTTGTCTTCACCCATATGTCACTGTATATGTCTTATGTACCGTCCCAGTGTTCTTTCTCTCCCCAGGTCTCCTTATTTGACAGTTAAAGACAGAATTAGTAGTCAAAGCTCCAAGGCTCAACTTACACTCACTCCCTAGGCTGCTGTTTTTATAACTCCAGATAGAAACCTTACATCACATTCAACACTTTCACACACACATGGCCCTGATATTGGAGCTATGTAAGCCTTATGGGTTGTATTTTTGATTTTATGTACACAATGAGGCCTGTCTGTTACTATTTGTGAAAAACTGGTAAATGCCAATAAGCAATAATGAAACAAACAAACAAACTTGTTGCAACTTTGAAATATAGCCAGATTTTATAACATAGGAAAGCCGCACACTTGATCCACTGCTCTTCAGAGAAAGGTGACTCACTTAAAGAAGCCTAAGAGACTTTTGACTTCTGGTCTTTTACCATTTTATATATAGCTACCCAACAAACAAACGAAAGTTCTGGAATTAAACACAGGAGAAAATAATATAGTCTATCTATACCATTGACTGGAGGGAAGAAATTCCTTGACCTCTTCATCTGAGTCAACTTGCAATTCAAATATGACATCACTGTTTTCTATTTCCCATTTACTTGTGATTAGTTGTCTAAAAATTGTGACACATATTTAAAACAGTTATTTCATCAAATTATTTGTAGAAAAAAGCCAGCCAAAACAAAGAAAGGATTGAAGGAGGCTTTGCTCCTTTCTATGAAAAGTACACCAACTTATTATTAGCATAATAAAAATAAAATGATTAATATAAAAATATATGGGGAATCTAGAACATTGCTTCAAATGGTTTGGGTTGGATCTCAGGCTCAGGTGTGGGACTGCATAAGGGTATCCTGGGTCATGGTTGAGCAGGTACTTAGAACCCCGAGATTCTCTGTGGAATTCCTCATGAGAACCGGCAGGAGTTCGGTCCCTCCCATCACCTAAGATCCTGAAAAACTGTCACAGATCTCCATAGAGTCACCCAGGCGATAGGCCTCAGGCCTTAGAGATTTACATACTAATGAAGGCCAGAGGGCAGAGCAAATTAAACATTCCTCCCCCAGATCCTCCCCTAATCCTCCCCCTTTCTCCCTCCCTATATAACTCGGGACGGCCCTGAGTTTTTGGGGGTACGCCTAGATCCATCTATTATCCGTCATGTCAATAAACCTTTTTGGAACCAAGGACTTCCTCGTGTTACTGGGGCCCGCCGCCGCCAAGGCCCTCAGGCCGCAGGAACCGTAGGATCTTCTTCCCTGATGTGAGACCCACCAAGGCGGCGCAAGCTTGCGCCGCTGTGGCGGCCTTTTTTAAATTTTCCCCACACTCAGGCACTTAGCCTAGAAAAGATGAATCCTCTTTCTGCTGCTCAATATCCTTATCTCCATGTCTTCTACGCAGACTTAACTCCCCAGAGATATGGTGATAATTTAACCATCTATGATAGCAACTCACCTACTCATTTGTAATGGTTCATGATAAATACATCATGTATGTGAAGGTAGAAAGCCAAGTCACACATGAGGTATTAAGTTATTGGACAATATGCTCCACTTCACAATAGCAGACATATTTACGAACAAAGTTAGAATTAAAACCCAATGTTATTTTATGTCATTTAGCATTCTGTCTATAAAGAATTTTATTGATTATAGTACAGAATTGATAAATAATAATTAAATTTACAAATAAGATATACAATACAGTATAAAATTGTTTAATATAAAATAAACATAAAAAAGGCTCTCGAAGCCAGTATCCACAGGTTTGATTCACATAGAGATCCGCTGACCCCTGAATCCTTGTCTATAAATGGTGTCTGGTCACACAGAAGCATGGGAAGAGGATCAGTGTTTACAGAAGATACAAAATATGTGTGATCACGTAACATGATTTTGAAATGGTGAATTTCATAAACATTTTTAAAAAAGGAAACACTGTAGGTAAGTAAAGTTAGTATATTAATTCTAATAGTTTTCGGTAGCAAAATGGGATAGGTCAGACAGTGGGTCTGTTATTCAAGAAGGAGCTTAGTGTAGATCCCTAGCACTCACATTAAAAAGAAAAAAGGTGTGATAGCATGCACCTGTAACCTCAGTGCTGGGGAAGCAGAGACAGTTGGACCCTGGGAGTTTACTGGAGAGCCTGTGTAGCCAACCTGTGATCATGAGGTTCAGTAATTGACACTCTAGCAAAAGATATAACCAATAACATAAAAGAGAGAGAAATTGAGAACAGCCGGATCCAACCTTGGGCTTCTACATGTGCTCCCATGGGCAACTGCATCCACACAGAGACAGACAGACAGACAGACAGACAGAAGCACACAAGTGTGTGCACACGCAAACGTGCCCGCGCGTGCACACACACACACACACACACCCCAAAAATAAAAAGAAAATGGAGGCTCTCCAACCATATTCTCCAATTCTCCAAAGAAAAGGTCATCAGGGTTTTAAAAGCCTGGCTCAAGGGTAGTGGGATCAAACATTATATGGGACATTCTGGGTAAATCTCTCCCTCAAGACATGTCATCTCCAAAAACTACAAGTTGTTTTGTGACATTATTAAGTAATCTGGCATCTGAAACCAAACTGAATCTTTTAAAATATTTATTAATAAATAGGAAGTATTTACTCTTTATTTTAAATGATCAGTTTTGAAAATTCACATTGCCATACAAAATACTTATGACATATAAATTGTGTGTGTGTGTGTGTGTGTGTGTGTGTGTGTGTGTGTGTGTGTGAAGGTTGCTGCAGAGAATGTTTATTATTACTTAGGGGAAAACAGTCTGGATTAAAGCACACCTGGAGACTAAGGATGAGGAGGAAAGGGAAAGGAAAAAGGAATTTGAAATGTCTGCAGAGCTCATTAGTGCCCTGTTACCAAATGAGTCACGGACATCACTGGCTGTGATTCAAACAGTTGTTCTGTCCTGAGTAACATGGCGGCAATCTAAAGATCCACAGCTGGACTCTGGAAACCCCCCTCAGCATCTTTTGTAATAAAAATAACAAATTTGCTTCATTGGCTGTTTGACACTGGACCATCTCAACATGAATTCTCTCAAAGCCAGGGGCCCATAAGAGCTGTTTTCTGCAGCCAGGTGAAGAACGGGATTTGTTTTTAAGGTACTCTGGTATTAGCAAATGCTGAGTGAGTAGTTTTGAGAAGTTCCAACTAAAGCCTAAAATAGTGAACATCTGAACTCAGACTACTTGAGACCGACACATTTCTGTTTCTAAACTCTTTCCCTCTGTGACTGAGTTTCTTGGACCACTTTTCCAAACAATGTGCGGATGCCAGCTTCAAGATACACCGTCACCTACCATATCCAATGTCTTTTCTTGTTCTGCAGAACTTAAATGCCAGTGCAGATGCTACCTGTAACACCATTTGATTTATCTGCTCTTCACCGAATTTGTTCTTTATCATGGCATCACTAAAATCTGAATCCAGCAGCAAACTGACATATCAGTTTAGCTCCATTCATAAGGAAAGTCAATGCTTTAAACGCCACAGAAATAGGAAGTGGTTAAAATTAAAGTATTTCTTCCCAAAGTATTACCCATGCTTTCTCCACCCTAACTCTTTAAACTTAAGACTAAAAGCTATGCTGCTGAGTATAGGCGGGCACATTTTAAATCAGCAGATAATGCAATGTTTTCCTTAGGCTCTTCAAAATGTTTGCCTTGCAACTGTCCCTATCACCCTTATGGGACTCTATCGAACTCATCATCTTTCCTTCCCTTGACATCCAGAGTTATCTGACTGCTAGGGAATGAAACCCAACCATCTACTGACAGCATCCCCAAATACTTCCAGGAATGAATCTCCTTCAAATACACACTATGAGCACTGTGAATAGATTCTTATTCCATTAGGGAAAGAAAAGTAATATTTTCCTTGCTGACAGACCAATCATCTCTTCCCTGAAAAAATTTTGTAAGTGATTTTGCATGCTAAAATTTGCATGTGAAGTATAAATTTTCAGGCACATTCTTCCTGGAGAGGCAGTGTCTAATACACCTTCCAGTGTGCAATGACCACATCCTGGCCAAGGCTGAACGCTGGTAATGCTAACCAGATCTGGACTACAGGAAGCAAGATGCCACACGGGACAGCTGTCAGCACTCTCTCAGCACCCGGCCTTCAATTCGGCCCTCCCCAGCAATTAGCAAGGAGCTAGGTTTGGAATTGAACAGATGCTTTGTTATCCCAAAAGCAAAGGAGAAAAATCCCTGGGTTTCTACTTGTGATTGCTGGGCCAAGTTTGACCACTATGTGAAGCCAATCCACAGCTATGTGACCAGTGCTTCCTAGCCTGGTCCTCTGGAGACATGTGATGACATCAGCTTATTCAGCTTTTCACAATCCGAGACACTTTTAGAATACTGCATAGTCACACTTTATTTTCAGGGATTGGTGCTGACAAAATCTCTTCTGAGAATAGATGAGTGACTGGCTGATAACTATAGATGCATTTAACAATATGCAAGGCAGATTCCTGCTAAAGGATTTTATCCTTGAATCCTTTCATTCACAGACATGTTATAGTATCTACAGTTCAAAATTGTGAAATGGTGCCTTTGATGTGAAGACAGAGGCAATAGCTTCCCCTCACATGCCTATTTGTATACAAATGTATACTTAAATATAGAGAAAGTTTATAGTCTAGACTTTTAGATTAGCAAATAATTACAAGCAATTACCACATTCAAAAATCATTAGACATAAGATTCAAAACAATATTTTTACTTGAATTTATACCTTTCCATAATGTATGCTATACTAATATAAGAGAATAAATAATTATCATTAAGTGTTTATTGAGATAATTTATGCAATGATTCCCAATAGCATTTCACTTTGCTTTTCTGTCTATATTAATGGATTAGGGATGCTGTTAACTCCTTGTTTTTTATACCACTGGAGATCAAACCCAGAAACTCAAGTATGCTAGGCTTATATTCTACCACTGAGCAAAATTTCCAACCCTTGGGATAGTGTTATTTAAAAACCAATAGTTAACACTTGCACATAAGTAAGATATGTGTTCCTTAAGTATGCAGAGCATAATTACATTTAATTATTATTTTTTAAAGATTTATTATATATCTATTATATACTTATATACAATATATTATATATTTATTATATATATTTGTATGTGTCTATCTGTATATGTGCACTTGTGTGTGAGCACCTAGAAAGACCAAAGGAAGTAGCTGAAGTTGCAGGTGGTTGTGAGTGACCCTATATGGATACTGGAAACCTTACTAAGATCCTCTGAAAGAGCCGTAAGTGCCCTAAATGTGATTACTTTTAAAGATCTCTATAAAAAAAAAAAACTTTTAAAATTGAATTACTCCTTGCACTGGTTGGTTTTACATCAACCGAACACAAACTAGAGTCATCAGAAAGGAAGGCACTTCAGTTGAGAAGATATGTCTGTAAGTTCCAACTGTAAGTTATTTTCTGATTACTAACCAATAGGAGAAGGCCTAGCCCATTGTGGGTGCCCATCTCTGGGTTGGTGGTCCTGGATGCTATAAGAAAGCAATCTCAGCAAGCCAGTATGCAGTACTCCTCCATGGTGTCTGCCTCAGCTCCTGCCTCCATGTTCCTGCCCTGTTTGAGTTCCTGTCTGATGAGCAGCTGTATGAAAGTGTAAGCTCAATAAACCCTTCCCTCTGCAACTTGCTTTTTGGTCATGGTTTTTCACTGCAGCAATAGAAACCCTAACTAAGTCACTCCACAAAAAAAAAGTTTGTTTGGTATTTTTCTCACTGTTATTTACATGGGAAAAAAACTGTAGCCCATAAAATAGGGAATAAACCTGTAGTCCATAAAATAGTGCATTTCTAAATGTCCATTGCTTTCCCCAGAGCAGAGTGTTTACAACAAACTCACAGATTCTTCACCCTCTCCATAGCCATAATTCCAATGAATTAGAAGAAAATTAAACATAAAAAAACATGACTGTAAAATGATAGTAGTAAGTGAAGAATCTAAAGGAAAAAAAATTATGAGCAATATCCCAAGCTAAATACATCACACAGTTCTCAAAATGGACAGCTGTCTGTGACATTGGACTTAAACATGAGACCGCTACAAACACAAGAAATCCCTCTCGGTTTAGCTGCATCTCAGTCTTTCTGGGTATCTCATTCCTTTCTGCTTCCCCCTGCTAACCTCTCACCACACTGTTCAGTTCTGCAGAGCTCTTCAAGTTCACCTCAGAACCATTCCTACTGTTCTTATCCGAAACCCTTCCTCTGTATTCTTCAAATCCTTGCTCTCTTTGCTTAAAGATTGTTTATTCATCAATTTATTCTTTATGGGCACTCAGAAAATATTTGTGGAATATACAAATGAAAATCTATGCATCTATCATGTTAACCATGTGATCTTAAGAAAAATAGATAACTTTATCTCTTCTAAGAAAAAAAACTATTAATACATGCAGTATGTCCACCAAATATTTGAATCCAGTCAAAGAGTAAAAGCAAAAGCATCCTCAAATTCTTACTTTCTAGAACGCAATGAAAAATATGTGTGAGATACTATCATACTGTATATTTTTTTCTGAATCCCCATTTTACTTGTTTGGAAAACAAGGTTATATGACAAGGCAATCATGCAATCCTCATTTTTAAGATAGTAAGCTATACATCAGCTAATGGAGAAAACACACTCTACATTTTAATACATAACTATCATAACTTCATAAATTTCACTCTGTTTTCCAATGAAATATTGAAAGTAATAGTTACCATTTAAGTCAAAATTGGAGGTTATGTAAAATTAAAGCTTTTTCGTGCAATATGAGTCCAGTTAAAATACGTAGCAGGACAAAAGGACTAGAGGGCCTGACAGTTTCATATAACTCTGAAAGATCAATAAATCAATTCAAGTTTCCTGTTTGTGACTCATCCACGTTTCAGATAACTAGGATTTTACAGAAGAAACTGAAATGCATATTTGTATCTTCTCTGTGTTTTCTCAGTCCAAGTTGCTCACTTCACAAGTCTCAAGATGGTTCCTCTCTGCCCCAGCTGTGCCAATTCAACCTGGAGTGGGAAACATTGAGTTCTGACAACCTTAGAAGCTACCATGATTGCATGATGGAAATAAAACTGACAGTTCTGTCAGGGATGTGAGAAGCAGAACCAGATCCATCTCGTTCCTGCAGAGATGTGCTAGCTGTACACAGCTGAAGATAATAAAAGCAAGTTTGCTGGAAAGGATATGCAGATACTATTCAAAGACACATGGGAGAGGTCCTGACATATCCTGTGTTACTAACCCACTTATTGGTGAGTACTGTCTTACCAAAGGTTTGCCAATCGTATGGAGAAGACAGAAGATTTCCTTTATGAACTGCCCCTCACTTACACTTAGGTTGAATCTCTTTACAGTCTAAAAATCACTGCACTGCAATCTCTTCTCCCTGGTTTGGTATTTTAGGTATGGACTTAAGATGGTTAGCAATATTAAGTACTGTGATGAGGATTTTAATGACCCAAATACTCACCAATCATGCAAGTTAAGTGACTATCATTTTTAAATTAACTGTAATCTTCACAGTAGGTTTTATTGTTTATGGTTTATTGATTAAAAAATATCAGTGGGGAAAATTAAGTTGTCTGAAGTCACATGGCTAGTGAATAGCAAACCCAGCATTGAGACATTTCTTCCTCTCCCCCTCCCCTCCGCTCCCC
>NW_021604639.1:380652-388366 GCF_004785775.1 Grammomys surdaster | reverse complement strand
TCTCTCTCTCTCTCTCTCTCTCTCTCTCTCTCTCTTTCTCTCTCTCTTCTCTCTTTCCCACTTCCCTCTCCTCTCCTTTCCTCTTCTCTCCTCTCCTCTCCCTCTGTCTTTCTTTCTTCCCCTCCCTCCTTCTTACGTGCTATCTGTTGTTGACATACTTTCTTCTACATACTTCACAGTGTCTGAGAGAATATTCAGTGTTGTCTGTAAAGTAAGGTATTTAAGGTGGCATGGTGATGCCTGCATTTAATCCCAGCACTCAGGAGGCAGAGGCGGGCAGAGCTAGGGGACTTTGAGGCCAATCTACAGAGTTCTTGCCCAAGCAAACAACAATAATAGCAAAAGGGGAGATATTTTCTTCTCATAAAATACAAATTACTCAAAATCTCCACAAACATACCTAAAATATGCCTAAAACCTAAAAAGCCGAGTGTCATCTAGCTTTCCCAAGAGCCATAACTGTACAGTGCCATTTTCCAGCCAGATTCCTGGACAAGGGATTTAGTATGCTCCTTATGTGAGCATGCGACATTGTAACAGTGCTGACCACTTGCTGCCCCTCTGTGACTCTAGCTGGTGTGTTCCAATGGAGAGGCTACTTCAGTTAGCTGAAGAAGAACGCTCCCATAAGGTAGGTCTTCTACCTATCACTGAAAATGACCTTTATCTTCAATATGTTTTGCTAAATAAATATCTTCAGATAAGAAAGGAATCATTCCAAAAGCAAAGCTGGGCTGAGGAAATAGCTCCTCTGTTGGTTGAGTACTTACCTCACAAGATGAGGACTGCTATCCCCTGTGGTGGTACATATCCATCACTAACCCCACACTGGCAAGGTACAGATGGAAGGATCCCTGGGAGTCACTGCCCAGCCTCAGCATGTTATACCTAATTGGTTAGTTCTAGAAAACAATAAACCCTATCTTAGAGGAAGCAATCGTGTTTTTTTGTGAAAGACCCCCCAAGGCTGTCCTCTAGCCTCCATACATATGTACATATAGATATACTCCTTTTCTGTATGCATATACACACAAGGAAAAACTTAATGGATTTCTTGTCTAAGATTTTGCATTGCTTGTATCCTGTGTCGTGTGTGAGTGTGTGTTTGTGTGTGTGTGTGTGTGTGTGTGTGAAAGAGAGAGAGAGAGAGAGAGAGAGAGAGAATGAGAGAAAAACTATAATTATAATGAATATTCATTTGAATAATAAATTTAAAATTATGGAATATAATATAACCTTTAAAAAACTCCATCTGATTAACTTTCCACTGGTTAATGTGCTTGCCTGTCTGTTATATACAGATCTCAGAGGTACAATAAAAGAAATCAAAATTGTTAATCTTGCCTCTCATATCTGTCTTGTCAGAAACAAGATCATCAATTCGTAAAATGGAGATACTGAAAATACACATTTTAGAAATATATATATATGTATATATATGTATATGTATATATATATATATATATATATATATATATATATATATATATATTCATCTACATGAAGACCTTTTGTAAATGAGAAAGTCCAACCATCCTCACTGTTGGTCTGTATCTTGTCTAACTGAAAATGACTTAATAAAAGAGTCCATCTAACTTTCTGGAGCTTCAAGCAATTATGTTGCTGATTAACTGAAAATGATTGTTTTGGTGTTTTAAACTTGAACATCTTGTTTTTCCCCCATGCTACCTCAGTTATAATTCTGCTTTGGTCAAGTTCACTTGCTGTACTCTTAGCACATAAGATGGGACATGGCCCCTGCACTGTTAGAACTCCAGCAGACCTGGAAGAATGTGAGGAGCATCCTGGAAAGCAAAGCAGACTTACTTTGCATAAGACTGATTCTGCATAAGTCACTCCCTTGTTAATACTCACTCTAAGGTCAGTTAAACTAAAGATTCTGAGGACTGGAGGAGGTCACATGTTCATATTTAGAGGTTCAGAGTGCAAGAAGAAACCCCATTCATGTTGCATTCATATTTGCAGTAACTTTTCAGATAGTATCTGGGTATATAATGATTGCCTGCTATGTGGTTAGGAAGTGAGCAGTAATGAACAGTGTTGAATCATTTCATCATCTAAGAGAAAATGTCAAGAACAAAGTCTAATGATTATCCCTAACAAACAAAATAGTGCAGACCACAAATGGCTTGCCATTCTAATCCATTCCAAGTATAAACCAGCACATACTTGCATGCATACATAGACTCCACAGACCCTATAGACAAACACTGAAAGAGTTAATTTAGGACTTGGAGCACTGGCACTTTAAGCTCTGCTTCAAAAGCTTGTAAATGGCAGAAAAATCAATACACTTTTTTTTTTATCAGACCTTAGTGTTTATAGAAGCAATACAAAACAGGATTTTGTTAAATGTATATATTATGGTAGATCAAACTGTAAGTTAAAACATCTGTGTCCAAGTTAATCTCAGACACAGCATGGAGATTATTTGAGCTGTGTGTTTCCTTTTGTGGCTGTTTCAGATGTGGCTTTCAGAGGGGTGGGTGGGGAATCATTGTCTTAAGCTTTTTAGTTGTCTGCAACAGTGCCAACAGTTGAACATAGAGCAATATTTTTAAGTTACCCAGATGAACAACAAAAAGGAAAGAAAACCCCTTTAGTAATGCCAAAATAGTGTTGTAAGGCAATCTGCAAAAAAATAAGATTATGGGTATATAAATATAGGTACGCACATCTAAGATTGCTATAGGCTATCTATGACATAAAAATTTCAATTAAAATCTTTTTATGAGCAATTATCACATTCTGAAAAAGCATACACAACTTGTGGGTGGATTATACCTCCTCCCCAATGAAACAAACCTTAAAACATAAATGAATATAATGTACATAGCCTAGCATACATGGATCATTTTTAGTACAATAAAGGTCTTATAAAGAGTTCTTGGTTCTTGTTTGTAAGAGACACGAAATTAAGTTGATGGAAGCTTTCTTTTTTTAGATCTGTTTTTAAAGGATCAGACATCTGTAATTCAAATCCATTTTGATTGAAACAGTAAATTTGATTCAATTCTGAAATTTCATTTCAAAAGTGTAAGAGAGAAATTCATGGGACCCCTCAAAGTAAATGACAAGCCTGGTCTCTGAAATATGTCAGGAACACATTAACACTGTGTAAAAATAACAGCAGAAACAAAACCAAAGTCACAACGGCCAAATGTCCTGAAAACAAGAAGCAAAGAAGGGAACTCACAAACTTAATATTAATTTTATGTCTACTAAGTAACTGGGCATTATGGCTGAACCTACTCAATAATTTTTAATGTAGCGATGTTATTCATTCTTTGTTTACTTCAAGTGCTAGCCAAAGACATTTACCCACTATTAAGAAGACTATATTGTAGAAGCAAAGCAAAATCATTCATCAATATTTTAAATACACATTTTAATGAAATTCTATATGCTAGAAACATGCATATGAGCAATGTAATTGCATGATTTAGGTATGTATATTATTGATACTAAGAACCACAAAAAAAAAAAACAACAACAAAGCAAGAAATAAGAACTGAGAATATTTAAGAGTTGGCATTTAAATAGGGTAGTCAGAGAAAGCCCTTTTGTTAAGGTATCATCTGAGCAGACTCATAAATAAAATTAGTACAAGGTCCTTGAATATCTGTAGAAAGACTATCCATGCAGGCAGCACAAGGAACACAAGGACACCAAAGCATGGCCTTACTTAGTGTACTAGAAGGGTCAAAGGAACTTGAAGCAGTGTGGGAAAGAGGTTGGAAGTAGGTAAGAAAGATAACTAAGGCAAGATTAGCACAGGATTCCAGATAATTTAAGCATGAGAGGTGCTAGGACAAATCAAATGTATAGGATTTTTACCTAAAGTACAACCATGAATCCTTAGCATAAAACTTAAAACAGTACTCAGCATGTACTAGCTAGTTAATAAAGATGTGGTGAATACTAACAAGGATGGATGACTAATTGATGGACGGTGAATGTCTGTTACTGTCCACAAAAAAAGTTATCAAAATTATTAGACTTTTATTTCCCTAGTCAAAATTATGCTCCCAAGTTTGGCCTAGTGATACTTGTCTATAGTCGCAGCACTTAAGATGCCTAGGCAGAAAAACTGACACAAATTGAAGCCCAGGTTGGGCTACATAATAAAGTTGTGTCACAAAGGAGAAAAACCTGGGGATATTATTGCATGGAAATAAAAACAGTCTGAATGAATGCTATTACAAAGATACAATGACAACAGTAAGTTCCGATGTTTTGTTTTGGTGTATGTGTACCAAGTATGCTTGCAAACATGCATGTGTGTGAATCTTTGCATGTACCAGTGGATGTGAAATGGTCAAATGACAATCCTGGGTGCTGGTCCCTGCCTTTCAATTTGAGATAGGTCTTCCCTGTTCACCACTCTGAGTGCTAGGGTTGCTGGCCCACAAGACTGGAATTTTTGTGTCTCAGCCTCCAAATTTGCTACATACATACTGAGATTACAAGTACATGCTACCAGGCCTGGCTTTCACATGGGTTGAATTTGGTTCTGTACACTTACACCACAAATATTTTACCCATGAAGCCACCTCTCCAGTCTAGTTCTGTTCATTTATTTAACTTTCCAAAAGTTAGCCCTAGTAAGACTATCTTTTCCTATTTGCTGCATATCTCTGGCATCCAGGTGACTTGTTTAGAATATAAATTTTCTAACTGAAATGTGTGTTTATGAGTCCTGATTACCACGCTTCTTGGAGTACAGGAAAAATAGATCTGGTACTACGTATACAAGAACATATCAGGTGCTTTGTCCCTAGAGCAGAATATACTAGAACTTATGGTGGATGGAAAATTATCTTCAATCTTAATATACAAAAAGCTGCTCCAAAGTAATAAGTATGTTGGTGAATTGAGTACTCAGAGGAAAATTAGTCCTTCCTTCCAATAGTTGGTACAAGCAGTTAGGTTCAACCCTTCCTATTTTTAGAAACATATTCACAAGTACTATTAACCTAGGACTGAGTAAGAGTGAGCATTTTCTACATTATATAATTAGCTTATCCTTCAATATAATAAGTTGTCCTTTAAGAGATGTGCATATCTCCATTAGGAAAGGAAAGTAAGGTTATGACTCATGACACAAGCAAGGAAAAAAGAAATTGAATTTAAGTTTATATAGAACAATCTCAAGTATGTTTTTCCTTGCCTTAAATACACATGTTCTTTTATGGCAAAATAACATTTCTTTGATAACAAATGCTACACAGGCTGATTGTCGGACACTCTAAATATCTTTATCAAAAAGGAAAAATCACTTCAGAGTTCAAGCCCCAAAGATAAACATTATTAGCATTTTAGTATGTTTCACCCTTTCCTCCTTTAAGTATATGTATTCAATCATATCATCTATAGTCAATACCTTGTTTGAACACTTGGGGAACTTATGCAGGGGAAGCTATGTGCATTTGATTGTACAATGCAAGATTCATGTCTCTGAAACAAATATTTCCATTAATCATATTAGTTCAGGCCTGTGTTCAGTGTGTGCTTAGCAAAGTCCACAGTGTAGATTTCCTTGTGACCACAATGGATGTATCATTTGGCTTTCCTTCTGCATCTCTCCATCCAGCTTGAGATCAAATACAGCTACTACTGTCTTGTTTGTTTGAGGTACTAGAGATTTAGACCTAGGGCCTTTCACATTCTAGTCAAATGCTCTTCACTGGAGCTATAATCCCAACACTTTTACTCTTTACTTTGAGTCAGCCCCACCAGATAAGGAGAACCACCACTTCCATGAAATGTTCAGACTAATGATATTACTCATGTCCATCTATCCTCTCTTCTATCTGTATCAGGGCTTGGTTCTTTAACCAGACACACTGAGTGTTCTTTATATGACATGTTTAGACCTACAAAATTATTTGGATTTAAGAGTTTGGAATATTTGCAGATACATAATTTATCTAAGGAATAGAACACAATTTTGAACATTGAATTGATCTTTGTTTCATGAATACCATACACAGTAGTATGAAGATAATTATGGGCAATTTTCTAATATCTTTGTATATGAAGCATAGAACAATTTACCAGTTGCTACATTATATTAGTACTTAAAATGTTTCAGATATTATAGCTTTTCAGATTTTGAAATTTTGGATTGGATCTTTACTTTAAAGTTCAAATTCATATTTCTGAATTGAATTAGGGACGTAGACACAGCACAGCTTTATTTTGTTGGGCATTTGCCTGAGTTGCAAGGGGGCATATTCTAGGTGCCATGAAGAAAGGCACAGTGGTTATGGCTGCCCTAAGGGAAACAAACTCTGACTAAGGCTTCCCACTGTGAAGATTTAAGTACCGATAACTCCATGCTTGGTTTTCAACAGCCCTCAAGGCCCACTTTACATTTGTTCCACTTGCTGCCGTAACACTCTTTTTCAAAGCATGCTCTAAAATAATTATTCTTTATCCATCACATTTTATTCTAGAGAGGAGAAAACTTCCTCCACTTGAAGTATAGAAAGCCACACAGGTTCTCATGCTAGCATATTTCTTGAGTACCTCGTAGACCTAATGGATCAAGCAAGTAGAAGAACTAAATTCTAAAGTCTTGACAAGACTGTCTGAGAACGAGGAAATATAAGCTACTTCACCTCTTGCAAAGCAAGAGAAGAGGTGGGGGCAGGGGAGGAGGTGAGATCAAAGTAGCTAAACATAAATAAATAAATAGCTAATAAACTTTAACAGTCAGAATATGGAAAGGCATGCAAAAAAACCCTAGAAATAGCAGAGTGAAGGGATGTACCCACCAGTTCTCATGAGAAACATCAGAACAGAACAAACAATTAGAGAGCCTTCCTTTGATGGCACATACAAAGCCAGTCTCCTACCACTAGGGGATTAGAATTAAATGCCACTCACTTGCTTGGACTCTAAGCCACTGAGAGTGGAATAGGAACCACTTCAGATATCAGAGCCAAGGAAAAGATACTTCTAGGTTGTCCAAGGATAACTTCAACTATGCAAAGTGGAACTCATTTCTTATCCTCAAACCTGTTATATTCCTTAACAAAGATGGGAAGTGCAGTTGTCATCCACTTAAACAGACAAGCCCCAGACTTTAGGCTTCATTGAATCTTAGATTGAAATTGTTTTTAAACATAGTATTACTAATCAGGTCTAAGACCCTTTTAACTGTCACTATTATAGTTAAGTTCAGGCCCTCACCAGTGTATCTCTGATGGTTATGTCAGCTTCTTAATCAATACCTATGTGTTCAGCTCTCCTTTTCATGGCAATTAATTTCATTTCCTTCTTAAAATGCTTCAGAGTCTCTCTATATTCTATAAGATGTAGCTGAATTTCTTAGCATTTCAGAAAAAAATCTGCCTACCTTGCCAAACACTTCCCCTATCATATCACCACCACATAGCCCACCTTGAAGCTGTACTTCAGTCGGCACACTCTTTTACATCAATGCTGTATATGAACAGTCACTCGGCCTAGAATTCCACTCCCCTGCTTTATTTTATTTTATTTTATTTTATTTTATTTTATTTTATTTTATTTTATTTTATTTTTATTTTTATTAGATATTTTATTTACATTCCAGACATTCTCCTCTTACCCCATTTCCCCCCTCCCACCCAGGAACCCCCTATCCCAACCCCCCTCCTCCTGCTTCTATGAGAATGTGCCCCCATATACCCCCCCACTCCCACCT
>NW_021604639.1:274938-380552 GCF_004785775.1 Grammomys surdaster | reverse complement strand
TCATGGGACCAAGGATCTCCTCTCCCACCTATACTTGACAGGACCATCCTCCCTTGCATATATAGCTGGAGCCATGGGTCCCTCCCTAAGTGCTCCCAGGCTGGTGGTTTAGACCCTGGGGGCTCTGGTTGGTTGATATTGTTGCTCTCCTCATGTGGTCACAAACCCCTTCAGCTCCTTCAGTCTTCACTCTAACTCCTCCATTGGGAACCCCATGATCAGTTCCATGGTTAGCTGTGAGCATCTGCCTCTGAATATGTCAGACTCTTGCAGACCTCTAAGGAGACAGCCATGTCAGGCTCCTGTCAGCATGCACTTCCTGACATCCACATCAGCGTCTACCTTTGGTGACTGCACATGGGATGGATACCCAGGTGGAATGGTCTCCAGACGGCCCTCCTTCAGTTTCTGTCCCTCACTTTATCTCCATATTTGCTCTTGCTTTTTGTATTAACACTCACGTGTAAGACTTAGCTTGAGAATCTCCACCTGCTATATCACCCTCCGCCCCTTTATCCAGTCTTGGAGTTTCCTATTATTTCCTCTGTCTGTTCACAGCACTCTCAAAGAAGAGCTGCTGAAGCTACTATGTCTGCGTTATTCCTATTGGGAACCTTGAGCCCTTAGCTTAACGTTCAGCTCTATAGAGATTGTTAATATCTTTACTGACCAACTTTTAAAATTTAAATCAGGTGGAGACATAATAACCTTTTCCATATCTCAACGTCTTAGTTTCAAAATGTACGTAACATGAATAGTGCTACTAGTGGGGTATAAAATAGATCCTTTGGTTTCTATTAAGATTTTTACTATTTTATTTTATGCACATGAATAATTTACCTGCATGTGTGTCTATGCACCATATGCACATTTGGTGCCCAAAGGGGCCAAAAGAGGGCAGTGGATCTCCTCGTACTGGAGTTATAGATGAGTATGAATTGCCATGTGGGTGGTGGGAACAGAACCTCATTTCTTAGAAAGAACACCCAGTGCTCTCAACTCCTGAACCATCTTTCCAGTCCTATGTTATTACAAGTTCTAAAGGGCATATTCAAAAACCTGAGCTAGGGTTTCCACTTCCACATGGAGAAGCGAATACACCAGTGAGAGCTTGCATTTGTTCTTCATCCAGCTGTTAGTCCTGGGGACACACCCCCAAAGCATCATGGCCTCATTTGAACTTTGTAACAAAAATTTTTCACTAGTCTAAGTGAGAGGTTGTCCCACATGTACTAACTTTCAGACTGCATGTATTCAGTGGTAGCATTTCTCCTCAGTCCAGACATGGTGTGTTAAAGAAATAACAATGTGGAGATTATCATCATTTATTTTCAAGCACTGCATATTTGCTTCAACAAATTTCACAACATTTCCCAAGGGATTTTCAAGAAAGCTACCAAGTATGTTTAGCAGAACAACATATGGAATGCTAATTTTGTTGTGATACTACACTCTAATACAGCAAGAAACAGATTCTTCACAAAAATCAGCAGATTTGCAAACACTAATTAAGAAACACTGAAAACTATCAAGGTCAATTTAAGAATCCATTTGAAAACAAATATTCCCAGTCATGTTAGTTCTAGTAATTTCTCAGCAGGGATTTGCTGAACATCAACAAAGTTTCACTGTGTAGTGTTTTCAGTGGAGGCAAATAAAGGTACATTTTGGATTTTGAACATACAGTCGAACATAGAGCTTTGGACAACTGATTAGAAATAACAAATTTGTCTCTGTTGATACAATCAATCAATCACTCCTTGGAAACTGAAAATCCCTGGAGTATCATGTTCCTACTTAGCCAAGATACATGTGTTGGAGACTTTGCAGGAGCCCTGTGCTGGTGCAAGGAGTGTCTGTCTGGGTGCTGTTAACTGCTTCTCTGCACTGTAAGATAAGAATAAATGGCCAACAAGATTTCGATTTCACAAATTAACTCTCAATCCTGCCTGTAGCCTCCTGGTTATTCCTGTTACTGTGCCATTATCTGATAAAATGTCTATCCAATAATCAAAGGGGCAATCCACTCATCTTGTGTACATATATTTGTGAGTTATATGTGTACAAGTGATAGCTAGTGGGACTTGATTAAACATTTCCTGTGGGGAAAATTTTCAGGCCGCAGCAGTGGCGTCCCAGAGGGTCCCCAATGACACGAGGAAGTCCTTGGTTCCAGAAAGGTTTATTGTCATGGTGGATGGTGGATGGATCTAGGCGTACCCCCATAAAACTCAGGGCAGTCCCAAGTTATATAGGGAGGGAGAAAGGGGGAGGATCTGGGAGGATTGGGGGAAGATCTGGGGAGACATGCTTAATTTGCTCCACCCTCTGGCCTTCATTAGTATATAAATCCCTAGGCCCTGAGGCCTCTCATCACGCCCTCTACCAGTGCACTTTGGGAGGGGTTGTCTGGCCTTCGTTAGTATGTAAATCCCTAGGGCCTGAGGCCTATAGTCTGGCCTATGTGACTGAACAATGTAATTCTAAGGAGACTGGACTGCTTTTCAGGACCCTGTTTCTTGGGGCACGCCTAACACCTGCCAGTTCTCACGCAGAGTCTCGGGTTCTAGGCAACTGCTCAGCCATGACCCAGGATACCCTTACGCAGTCCCACAATTTCCCATGGTCAGTCTCACTGTGTGCTTAAAGACTCTCAAGAGGCATCATGGTTAACTCTAACCCCTACAATAGAGCTCCAGCAACATGATAGCACAGGGCCTATAAACGCAGATGCTTGAGAGGCTGAAGAAAGAGGGTTGTAAGTTCAAGGCCCATCTGAGTTAAAGAGTGACTTCAAAGCCAGCCTGGGAAACAGAGGGAGGGTTATTTAAGCAGCAGCAACAACAAACCATTAGAAAAAGAGCTTGGATACAAATCAGTGGCAGAGTACTTGTTGAGCATGTGCAGGATTCTAAGGTCAGAATATTGAGAATATTATATTGAGAAGAAAAATACAGAGCCATTCACGACATCAAGTTGTTTAAAATAATATAATTGTAAATTCTTGATTCTTACTCTTTGAACTAAGAACCATAAACCAACAACACAACTAGTCTAAACCACAAAGGTAGAATAAATATCCAGGGTGTCCACTGTGGTATTTTTCCCTCTCTTTTAAATGATGCTTAAATTTTATGGCTATCTAGGTGTTGTTTATATGGCCATGGGTAAGCCACATGTACCTCCTATATGCAAGAGATAAGGAATGTTTGTGATATTAAAGTGTGGAGGAGGAGCAGGAAGAGGAAATGTCAGATTTGAACTACCGTGCCAACTATGCTAAAATACACAAAACATAAAATTACCATTTTTACCACCTTTAAATAGACAGATTGCTTTCAGTACATTCACCACATTGTATAACCATCACTATCTTCTTTTGTGTGGCTGAATCATATTCTACTGTATACTGTGTATTACTTGGCCTCTGGATGTAGGTTGTTTCCATCCTTTGGTTATAGATAATGTCACTGTAATTACTGGTTCACAGAACCTTTCTGCACTCCTGTTTCCAGTGCCTTTGGATATATTCCTCAGAGGGAAATTACTGAGCTATTTGGTAGCTCTCTTTAACTTCATCCGGAACCACTATAGCTTTCTCTAGCAGTTCAAGAATTTCACATTCTTACACTGCAAAGAGGTTGCAGTTTCTCCTTGTTAGCACCCAAATCCCCAAACTTACCATTTCTTGGTTATTTACAGTAGCCATCTGCAGGAATGTACAGCCCTTCCAGATGACCCTGAAAGTCAGTGTTGAATGCCCAAACCCCATATGTTGAAGTCCTAAAAGATTGTACAGTCTAAAATCCCTAAAGTTAAAAACTCCAAAGAAACTAAATTGTAAAAAAAAGTAAAAATAATCTCAAAGTGTTGAAACTCTAAAAGCTTAAATGGTGAAAGCCAGAATTCTCCCAAAAGTGAATATCCAAAGTATAGGAAAAAAATTACAGGGAAGGGCTTGCCGTGCTGTTAGATTGCTTCACCGTCCGGAGCCTCCATGCCCTCTGCTGGAGATGCAGACTTTCGACAATCTCAGGGTTCCCTGTGTGAGAGAGAAATGGGACCTAAAATTCAAATTTCATCTCCTGAAATGAGGTTTAAGCTCAAGTTGGTAGAAAGTGTGGAAAAGTTGGATGGTGGATATATGAAAAGCAGTAAAGTAGACCCAAGGGAAGTGAGCAGTGCACCAATACTCAAGTGAGTGCAAGTGAGCAGTACTCACCTGTATTGTGAGTATGGTGTCTACACTACAGGTGAGAGAAAACTCCCTAAGAGTTCATACATCAGTAGCAAAGGTCAACAGTTAAAAACTATAAGGGAAGAAATAGATTGCTAAGAAACTGGCAACTATCAGCTGCTCTGTGCCATATTTAAAAAAACCATTATCACTGACAAGTTGCTTGCCACCTGTTGAGGGTTAGAATTAACAAGACATTAAGACAGCAAGTGAAGACAAATTTCGGGAGCTTCCACGCAGTTGAGAAGGCATGGCACTTTTCCTTACAACCCCAGACAACATTGTACTTCCACATACAAGAGTTACGTAAGGAGTATTTTTAAAATGTGTTCTTCTTCCTCTCCATTTTATAAACTCAGATGCTCTGGTATGGGGTGTATGCAAAAGTCTGTGTTTTCTGAGCTCTGAAGGTGATAGTGATGAACACTCAAGCTGAAAGAGAGTTGTTCTATCACACTCAGGACTGAGGTCCAGGAAGCTCAGCTAAGCACCAAGTATATACTCAGTTACCAAGTATATACCAAGTATATATTTTACGACCTGTCTGACACATCCTCTCCCCTTCCATATTTCAGTGAATAACCAGGAATGGGAAGAAAGTTTGGACCATATAAAGTAATATACCCCAGAGAGCAGGCTCTTGTGTACAAACTTGAGACTCAGCATTCTAGGTGGTCTTTTCAATAAGGTAAAATGATAGACTTGGATTCCTTTTTTGATCATCAACTGAGGCCTGGGCCATCAAGGGTTGACCATGATCCCTACAGACTTCCTGACAGTTGTGGGGTTTCTTCCTTGGCCTCCTTTATTAGAAAGTTGGCTGGCTTGTAGTTTGTACCTTGTCTCATAAGAAGACTGGCTACTTGTCTATGGCAACAGACAAGAAGGGAAGATTAAGAGCTACCATAGTTCGAAATAACATATTAAATAATATTTTCCCACAGAGAAATTGTTGGGAATGAAGAGACAAGGAGCATCCAATAGCATGACTTATGAAATAGTGCAGTGTGGTGAGGCAGGCTCTGGTGGAAGAGTTATGACCATGCAATACATGGGACAGCATTTTAAGTCAAGTTGATAAGCCCGTACTCCTGGGAATAGAAATAAACTTGCAGTTTGGGTAAATTATCCTGCCAAGGACTGCAGAGTGAGTAGGAGAGATGGATTTTTAGATGAGAAAAGTCTATTAGATGATTTTAAGAAATAACTATGTATGAGCAGAACACACAAGAGAAAATTAGGGTGCCACTCACAGCTACCACAGAGAAGTTCTGAAATGAACAAACCAACAGTTCCAGGTGTTTCTATGACATTCTTTCCCACTTTTCAGAAAGGCTAGAATCATCTCAAAGCCAGAATTCTAACTTAACGAGGTGAGGTCAGACAGGTACAAAGTCGGCAATCACAACCACAGCCTCACATAAACAGAAATCAGGATTTCCCAAATCCTGTGATTAGGTCAGGAAATCTCAAATCCCTGAACCAATTGATTAATATAACTCTGATGGGTTCAGGAAACAAATCGAAGTGGAGCTGGTTAAGAAGAGGCCGTGTAAGAAAAGCTATACTTAAGCATAATTTGCCCCTTCCTTCCTTGCCTTTGGGGGAAGTGTGATGGAAGATGTTGCCCAGATCAGAGCCTCTGCTTGGGCAAAGTTCTAGGTTATCATCTTTGCATCCTTCTTGCACTTTGATCTTAGTCATGCTGACAAAGGAAACAAGTGGAGCAAGCTAGACAAGCCCCTAAAGCGAGGTAATCATGACGGATGAGCATAGGGCTGAGCAGTTCCAGCTGGCTCCCAGGCCATCAGCAGTCCCTGTGTGATGTATTAGCAGGAGGAGCCCAGGTGCGGAGACCTTGCTTGCAGGCTCACCGAGTGCAGTCAAGCCATTAACTGATGGACGCATCGAGTAACTGATGAAAAAAGCATGCAATGGAACGCCAGCCAGGAAATGGTTACAAATTAGAAAAAGAAAGAGCTATCAAGGGCCTCCTATGCCACAGCCATAAAAGCATTTCCTCTTTTCCTTGACTTCAGAACCACAGAGTGGAATTCTCTCCATATGAAATCTGTCCCAAGTCACGGGCTGCACTAAACCCCAACCTGTCCTTTTCGATGTGTTCACACCACGCTCACACAGAAACAGATGTTACTGTTTTGCTGTCACGCTGTCAGGGGAAAGTGTCATAGGACTTGGGGAGTATCAGCCTATGACCTTTGAAGTGAAATTCTCCAGCACTCCATAGATTCTTTGGTTCTCTTAAGAATCTGGATCCTTAAAGCTAGAGAAAGTTCACCAGCATGGTGATTCTGATAGGCTCTGTAATTGAGTTTAGCAGGACTTCCCTCAGCTTGCATGTTCGGTGTAATTCTGATCCCTGAAAATTCATTTATCTGGTGATTCCTGTTGCACTGCCCTGGCTGTGAATCATGGCCTCAGGCCAGTCTCCTACACTCCTACAGCAGTCAGAATCTGTGTTCTCAACCTCCCTCCCCACTTCTCTCCTCTCTCTCTCTCTCTCTCGCTCTCGCTCTCGCTCTCGCTCTCGCTCTCGCTCTCGCTCTCTCGCTCTCTCGCTCTCTCGCTCTCTCGCTCTCTCGCTCCCTCGCTCTCCCTCCCTCTCTCCTTCCCTCCCTCCCTCCCTCCTTTCCTCTCTCCCTCCCTCTCTCTCTCCTTCCAATAACAGCTACAGTCTCAGAGGAACAGAAATCAGCTTCAGTCACCACATTTCTGTTTGTCTCTCTAACAAGAAAGTTACTTTTTGAACTAAGCCTAATTGCAGCATCCTCCCACCAACAAATCAAGCACATATGGTGTCCACTGGAGTTCGCAGAATGAGTGGATCAGCCTAGACTGTCCATGTTTATTATGACCAAACGCAACATGTATTTATTTCTCTTTCAATTTTGGATTGTATGCTTTTGTATGATTTACTAAGCCACTTCTTAAAGATGTTTTCTAGTTATAGGTGGGTGCAGGTTCACAGCAAGACAGTCAGCAGTTCACATCAAGAACTGCAAGTAAACCTAGTGGGGAACCGCCTGAGCAGGGAACCGCCTGAGCAGGCTCACACATGCTTCAGCTTCCTGAGTCCTCCTGGAAAGGCTTTCAAACAATCGTTTGCATTTCTAAAATGCTTGTTCTAATTTCATATTCAAATTAAATTTAGTCATCATTCTAATTCTTGTGAATGTTTATTCTTATCACAAGAATCCTATTTATAATGTTGTTTATTCATAGTTCATTCATCAATCATACAGAAAGTTCAGCTCATCAGATCAAGTAAAATAAGCTAAAAGTCCAAATAACAAAATGACAGTCAATGTCATAGTCCAAGTGCCATATTCATGCTATCACTTAAAAGAAATAATTTCCTCTGAGAACACCACACATGAACAATCACAATGGTTAAGCAAAATAGTTTGATCTGATTTATATTATAGACTTTTATATAAATTATTCAAATATGATTACTGCAATAATCTATAATAACAATAATTTATATGAAATGTACAACATGTATATCAGTTGGTAGAATGTTGATAACTTTTACCCATGTGCAATTTCTTATAAGCAATTTTTCAAAACTAGAAACTACCTAGTGATCTCTTCAGGTTTTACTCTATTTTGATGAAAATATTCTAACAGCCTACAGTAAGATTTAGTAACAACTTGAATTAATTATCTCATATTTTATTATAATTAGATACAAAAATACGGTCCCCCCCCCATGAAATAGGGAAAAGACATGATGGGGCTCAAATGAAGAAAGAATAAATAGAAAGCATATTAAGTATTTTATAAGGGTAAAATGATTTTATGTAAAACTACAATGTACACACACATCATATCACTATGCATTAGTCAAAACACATGGAATCACAACACAAAAAAATGAATTGTGATGTAAACTATGGCCTTTGGATGCAGAAATGGGTCAGTGTGGGCTCCCTGATGGCAACACTTGAACCACTCTAATGGGGCTTCTGAGAATAAAGAAGTTGATGTGTGGGTAAAGGGTAAGCCTGATAAACTCAGGGTTGTCTCAATTTTCTGTGAATTCCAAACGCTGAAAAACACAAACATGAAAGAAACTAGAAAAATGGGTACCTTGTTTGAGAACTCAAATTAGCACATGAATAAAATACAAGATGGTGTAAAACTGAGGTCTGTATGTAGAATATTGGCACTTGAATATTATAGAAAATATCACTAGATATTGTATTATATATCCATAATCCCAGAATGCAAAAGGACAGATTTCAAGACCTTAACTCCACACAGAAAAGTTGGGGAAAATGTGGTAATAGTTATAAGCAAAAAAAAATTGAGCAAAATAGTTAAAAGTCGTAATGATAAGGAAAATAAATTTTTATAAGGTTAACTTCTCTAAAAAAATTATCATGTATGCACATTATGTTCCATATACAAAAATATAGAAATAATTCTGTCAGCCAATAGCAGATCACTTAACTAAATAACATAAATATATTACTTCCTTGAGGTCACTTCTAATTAAAAAAAATATTTTATTTTCTTCTTTTGCTTATTTCAATTGCCAGAATTTTAGGATAAATGTGGGTATGTTCGCAATGGTGATATTGGATGATACTAGTATCAAATTTGAGTATATCTGATTGTCTACCACACTGAGATTGTACTGCATCAAACCATCTAGAAACACAATAGGAACAAAAGGCCTGAGTGAGTGCTTTCCTGCCCACTTGAGCTGGAACATTAGTTGGTTGCCTTTAGACTAGAGTGACACTGCCAACCCTGCTGGCTCTCCAGCTTGTCAGCTGAAGGTCCTGGGATTTATCAACCTTCACAACCATTTCATTCAATATTATAATAAAAGATATGTAGTTACAGTACAAAGACTTGATATTATTTCTCTAAAGAACTATATGGATAAAATTATCAGTCAAAGTTATATTTAAATGTGGTTAATCTTACATTGGCAGGCTGTGGTAGGGGTGGTCAGAGGCTAGTGATCTGGGCAGAAAGATGTTACAGACTGTAGGTAAACATGGCAAGGACTGTTGGCAAGCATGGCCTAGATGCCTGGGAAAGAGCAGATTGTGGTGTTCAGAGAACCAAGTGACCTGAGTTCTAATTCAGGAGGAGCTGTTATGCCCTGGGGTAAGTCAATTGTTTCCTCTCTCTAAATCTCCTTCTCCTCTGTGAGTTTGTTAGATTATAAATCCCTAGGATTCTTTTTCTGTTCTATAAACCTAAAATTCCACTATTGATAGGAAACAATATTCAGGGGCTCTTATCCAAACTGTGAACCCATCGTCCTGGCTTTGTTGTTGTATACTACAACTGAAATTCCATCAGTACTCAATAAATAATACATTAAGCAAGCTGTATTGGACATCTTGGTTTAATTGTGAGGCCTGGAAATACCCTGCCTTTTGGCAAAGTCTACACAATATCAATTACTTTATTAACTTTGCAAACATATAATGGAAAAATAGGCACATTACTTTGAAACAGGCTTGTTTAATCTAATTCTCTTTCTTAATCATGGAAAAAGCCAATTTATGAGAATAGCACATTTCATATCAGGTAATTTATTTATGATGAAAATTATGTAACTTCACAGTACATGATGCAATTTAAGGATATTGTTCGTGGAGTAGAATGAGGTTCCAGTTGTTCAAACAGCCCTTACTATGCCTCTACTACACAGATTGCCGAACCACATCTGGGTCTGAGCTAGCCTGGGAAGTCTTGTTAAATTTATTTCAAAATGGCTCAGTGGATCATTGTCAAAATTGAGACATTTGAATATTGTAATGGAATATTAACTTCTTGAATGCTGGAACTCCTGTGATCTACATTTTATGCAATTTTGGTTTGATAGACACATAATACCTGAATTGGTTTGGTCACTCATTAAGGCAATCTCCTGAACATTCTGCTAAGCCACAGAAAATGCATCAAGCTCTCAGTGAGCAAATGTGCCTACATTCCTATTGTGATCTTCATCCCAATCACACAGTTCTCTGGGTGTTTCCTGAGACAGAAGCTTAAATGAACAAAGCCAGGATTCTTTTGTAGTTTACATATTTTGCAATTCTATGTATTATTGCAAAATCTAAGTAAGGAAAAAGAAAAGAAAAGGAGGGGGATGCACCAGCACACTAAATCTTTTTCCAACATGTTGTCTGATCCCTTACAACCTAAACATGTGGACCAGCTCTTACTTTCATAAGATTTTTTTTTCCTTCCTTTGTCTTGGGTTCTTTTTACAACTAAACCTGGACCTTACAGCATTTAACGTCCTGAAACTTTCAGGTAAGGCCATATTTTACATCATATTTTATTTCTGGTCTTGGCAGTAAACTCAGAATTAGCCATTAAGTCAGGATTTCTCATCTAGTCAACTCCAGGAAAAGTCACAATTGAAAAAGGAGGAAGAGCCAGAGACCTTGATCATCAGGAATTACGTTAAGCTGGGAGAAAAGCATTCTTTCTACTTGGGCTCCAATAGGAAGAAAGGAAGGCTTGCTTCCACATCAAATGAGGGTTTTTTCCAGCAGCGGGGCTCCATGGAAATCCTTTCACTGGCCTTCATCCAATAAAACTGAATATGTCAGGACACTTCAACTCCACCTCCTCGCTCCGTGCAATCAAGTGAGATTCTGAGATCTAAGCTATTATTTCTAAAGAGGGAGGAAAAAAGAAGAATTTGTTCCCAAAAATATCTGTTTCTCCACCCCCACCTTCCTTCATTTATGAAGCAAGCCATCTAAATCTCTCAGGCTATTTTTCCACAGGCTTGTTTATAATGTGGTAATGATTATGCTAATACCAGCTGGGAATACATCTATGTAGACATGTTGTGTGAGTGTGTCAGGGTCTGGAGGAGGGCTGTACGAGCACATGAGGAGAACTATTCAATAAAATTATAGTACATATGTAGCCCTCTTTCTGTATTTACTAGTTTTTATAAGCCCCTTCTCAAATGGGAAATAGACCATGTTTCCTTTGCAGAAGGAATAGTTATTGAATAACGAAGACCATGTGTTCTGCTATATCTTATTTGTCTGAACACTGCAGCTATTTTCTATACCAAATTAATAACAGTATACTAAACTTATTTCCCTAGTGAAAAGTTCTGTCTACTAACAGTGTCAGTATGTACACACCACTGTGGCTGACAGCACAGGTAATCACTATATAAGCAGAGTCTATGACGGCACCAAAATGAGAATGACGTTTTGTCATGGCATCCCAAGGAAAACTGATAACTCCTAATTAAACGATTCTGGTTACACAAGCAAACACTATTATATCACTGTCCCTACAAAGAGGAGAGAATATACATTTCAGGAAAGACAGACAGCTGTTTAATGTAGAACTTGTCACCACCATCAGCTTTAGCAAAATAAAATGCATGTGGGAAATCCCTTGCAAACAAGTCCTAATGGAGATTCTTCCTTATCTGGATCAGAGAGTATACTAGTGTCTGAAGGAGTGTGATCTTTCACACACCCACTTTCTGCTTTTGTGATGTGTTCAAAATACACTGAGGGAACAAAGATAAGAAGCTGGAACCAAGTCCTCTAGGTGGTTGAAGATAAAAGAAATGTTCCCTTCCTACAGATACAAAAATAAAAACAACAAAAACACATCCACATCCCAGCCAAACAGAAGAGAGGCAATAGTATAGCGAAACTTGCCTTCCTTTTTTATCCTTCGCACAGCCAAGTAACATGCAAGCCTATATGAGATAGCATCTGTATTACTGCAAACTCTGACCTTTGCCATATCAACATAAGGTGGTTTTCCTGTAGTTGAAATTGTAGTTTTTAAAATTAATATCTAGCATTTCATTTCTGCCTTCTAGTTCCTTCCTTCAGCCACTTCTAAGTACACTCTCTTTGCACCATTTCAGATTCATGGCCTCCTTTTCTTTGTTATCATTGTATATGTGCATGAGTGAACAAGTATAGAACTCATTCAGTCCATTTGATGTTATTTGTGTGTATATGAATTCAGAGCTGATTATTTGTATTGGATAACCACGTAGGAGACTCATCCCTGGGGAGGATGAATCCTTTTTCTCTCAACAATCTTTGGTTGCCTATAGTTCTTTGCCTAGGAGTAGGTCCCCATGAGATTCCCCAGTTCACAATAGACAGCTCTTGATATTGTCATTATTTAAGTCCCAGTTGTGCAGGTACATTGGTGAAGTATCATGGGTGTAGCTTCCCTGTCATTGCTAAAAGACACAATCTCACAACAGACTTCCTGGTCTTTTGATCCTAATCCAGTGCATAAAGGCATAAAACACACTTAAATACACTCTGTAAAAACACATTGGGATGATTTTATTTCCTGTCAAACATTGTGACTAAAACATTCCATTCATTCCACAGCTCGTCCATTCTCTCCCAAATAAAAATACTTTCGGGTGTTTTCTAACAAAACGTTAAATGTTCATTACATTTTTCATACAAGGAAACTTCTTAACAGAATCAAAAGTTCCAAGAGCTAATGATGCAAGCCAGCAGATAAACCTTTGCAGGTTTCCATCTGAAAGTCATAACATAACCCTTTATTCTGTGTGTCACTAGTGCAGAAGGTTTTTCAAGGCAGAATTCTTCAAACTGCAAGATGTTAAACAGATGTACTGCCTGGTCTTCCAGTTCTAAGCTATGAGGAGTCTGCTTTCAGTCTCTGCATTGTGGCCTTCATTTAAAGAATTCTTTTATCAAGACCTTTGGGTTTGGAAATTTGTTTTGTTATTATTTTTCAAAGTATATATTTGTTTAGAATCTGACTTTAAAACACATTATTTTTGAACTAAGTAAGAAGTCTTCACCTAGATTTTGCCATTTAAAAGCTTATTTTTAGCAGTATCGTCTCCACTTCCTATGGCAGGTGCTGGAAGCCCAGTCCCAGATGTTTTGATGTGTAAATAGCAAGTGAAGAATTTGAGAAATGGACAGAGATACAAGAAGGAGGAAGGCATAAACAAAAACAGACTTGTTGGAACTGTAGTCCATCTGCGTCTGTCACTAAAAGCCCTTTCTTAACATCTTGGCTTTGTTTTCCACTGGTGGCTTTTATGTTTAACTCTTTTCTCATGTTACAAAGTCCCTCTCTAAACCATGAACTAGCCATAGTGATCAGTCTAAATATTCACCTAGTTATTCATTTCCAGTGAACCACATACTAATTCTGACTTTGACTGGAATAAGTCCTACATTCAACTTCACTGTGCTGAGACTGAGAATCCAATCCTGTGAATGTAGCCATTACCCCCCATGTTCAACTGCCTTTGAGTTTGGCATGTGCTTGTGTTGTTAACATGATGAATGGGGTTCTTAGAACATACTAGCCCCTGTTTGCAGTTGAAAAACCAGTTTCACTGTCTTTGTTCTTACTCATATTACTTGAAATAATTTCAAAATGTATGGCTGTAACAGATATAAAGTATTGTTTATGTTTTTTCTTGTTTGTCTTGATGATGACAAGGAATTTGCATCATTTCAATTAAATATTCATGACCAGAAAAGTTTTTACAGTATAGTCATGGCTTCATAATACCTTCAGCTGCCTCTTCAAATCTTATCAAGCTCATCGGTATGTGGATAAAATTAGAGCCATAGCTAGGGTAGGGTTGAGTTTTGTCTTAACTATCTGACCACTAGGTTCCTCATGCATAACACTGTCAGGAATGAATAGCGTCCCTTGCTTGTGAAAAGTACCAGTGTCTCTGGAAGAATGAAGTCATACATGGCAGAGTCAGATATACCTCTCAGTCATGAGTTTAGCACCTGCACAATCTGTGACTGGAGAGTTTCTTTCCTCAGAGAAATATGGCTTCCTTACTACTAAACCTGTAGTCTACCATGTCTGGACAGCTATCTTTAGCTCAATGCAAAATGAAGAACTCCCTTTTCTTAGTGGGGCTTCCTCTTCTTAACTTGATCTGGCGAGTCTGACCCCAATCTTCTACCTGAGGAATGTCATGTAATCCTTGATGAAATTACAGGTTCAACTTCTTGGAATGCCTTTCCATGCAAATGAGGTATCTCTAGAACTTTAAGCCTCAACCAATGAAACTTCACCTTAAGAACAACACCTTTCTACTGTTCAAGGGTCATATATATAGCCCTTGATTCAGTACAAATAAAGAATATGTGCATAAGCTGTTTGGTTGACTATAGTCTAAGAGAACTGTTTTCCAAAAGTACTGTAACATTGAAATCTTCATAAGAAACTTCTTCTCCTTGGCAGCCAGATGGAGATCCTGCTGACCCACCCATTCCAGACTTTGTTTCATCCTTTCTTGTGTACATCGGGGTCTGTACAGCCCAAGGGAAGAAACCAACTGGAACGGGGCTCTGCTCCATCCTTCCCTGCTTGGTGTGCAGCAATGCCTGCATACTCCAAGCAAAGAGGCACAAAAACAGAACCACAGATGATGGTAAAGAATGTGGCTATGTTTACATTCTCCACACCCACCCTATAAGGACTAGACACAGTTCTTAAATGATACAATGTAATGCCTGAAAGCCAGGGCTGCATAACACTTGGTCATTACTATTTGCCTACTTCCATCTCAGCTCCAACCAATGAGTGCCTCCTTGTCCATTTAAAATGAACCAGCCTTTCCTCCTGCACCCCCCCCCAAGCCAATGTCTGCCAAGGGTTTGATGAACTCTAGTCCTTACAAAGCTTTTTATACATACAATACCAAATCTACCTCTTTCATGAGGCATTTCCTGAACTCTTCACATTAGGACTCCTTAACTCCATTGATGTCAGGAGTTTTGCTCTTTTTGGTAGAGAAAGCTGAATCAAACACCGTCCCAACTTGATAGCATATTATAATCACTGGCTCTCAGAAAGTGTGTGTGTGTGTGTGCACACACGTGCACACACATGTGTGTATACGTGTGTACGTACATATGCTTCTCTATTTCATATACATCTGCTTCTAACAGGCTCTTACAAAACAGGAATCACTTCCACTACTCCATTGTATTAACAGGAGCCCATGGCACAGCTCTTTCTACTTCTTTTTTCCCCCTTCCTATTTTAACAGTTTGCCAAGTTGCTGAAGATACCACTAATTATTATCTAGTATTTCCCTCTGCACACTGCCTACCTTTTCTTGCTCTTAGAATAACAAATTTCTAGCAATAAGAAATGAATAGCTTTAAACATGACCCCTAAATACCTTCTGGAAAAATACTATTGGGAAGTCTTCCAAAGAGCAGAGTTGCAGTTGATCGAAACAAATCCATTTACTGATTCTATAGCTTCCATAGCACTAAAGCTTCTCACAGAACAGCAGCAAAAGAACAGACAGCCTTCTGGTCTTCACGGCTTTGCCGCTGCTTGGCTACACCTAGCTTTTGAGCTCTTGATGTTTCTTTTGGTGTCACTTTAGTGACTTCTCATTCTTGTTTTTATTCGTGCCTGCTTGCCAGTATATTTAAGTTCCATGGTTCAATTTCTCTTAGTCATTCAGCTTAAAGAGGTTCAAGAATTTTTTAATTAAACACTCAGCTCTTCTCTTTACTCTCACCAAGAGTATAAATTCCTTTAATGTAGGGGCTATATTTTTTGCTTACTTTCTTGTTCACTGTAGCAATTCCTATATCACTTTTATAAAAACATGCAAAAAAATGTGGACTCCAAAACAAACGGAAGTCCTAAGGACTACAAATGGCCAGTAACAGAAGAAAAATGGATGCTTTGAACATTGAAATAAGCTGGATTCACTCTTTCTTTGCTAGTGTGACTTCTTCTTGCCAGCTGAACTCAAAACGTCAGTAACTACTTGTCATTTGAATCAGACATCCCTTCAAATCTCAGGCATCTGAATTCTTGTTCCCAAGTTGGTGACACTGTTTGGGTAGATTTAGGAAGTACATTCTTATTTGAGGAAGCACATCACTAGAGGCAGACCCTGGGGTTTCAAAGGTCATGTGGATTTCCACTGATCTCTATTTGCTTCCTGTTTACCTTTCAACATAAGCTCTCAACTTTTCTTGCCACCATGCCTGGGTGCTGGCTGCCATACTTCCCCACCCTGGTGATGGACTCTTATCCCCCTGAAGCTGTAAACCCAAAATAAACACTTCCTTCTCTAAGTTGCCTTGCTCATGGTGCTGTCATTATCAAAAAGAAAAAAAAAAAACACTATCAGTAGCTACATACAGAAGAAAGAAACTCAATCTTCATCTCTTACCCTGCACAAAATTCAACTGCAAATGGATGAAAGACCCTGAATCTAATAGAGAAGAAAGTAGTAATTATGTTGGCATAGGGAAGACTTTCTGAACAGAACTCCAATAGCACAGGCACTGGTTAGTAATTCCAACAATTAATACATGGAACATGATGAAATTAAGGTTTCTGTACAGCAAAATACATCATCATTTGAGTGAAGGAGCAGCTTACTCAAAAGAATAATTTTTGTATGGCAGTACACGTGACAAAGGGCTAGCATCTAGACTACATAAAGAATTCACAAAATTAAATGCTACAAGAACAACTGAACTAAACACTGGAGCAGAGAACTAAACAGAGTTCCCAAAAGATGAAGAACAGATGGCCAAGAAACACTTTGAAAATGTTCACCATCCCTAGTCACAGAGAACTGCAAGTTAAAACTACTCTGAGATTCAATATTTCCATGGTCAGAATGATGCTCAAAACACACATGATGAAAAATGTTCACATGGATGTAGGTAGAGGGGAACATTTAATCACCACTGGTGGAAATACAAGCGGGTGGAACCACTGTGGAAATCAGTATCACAGTACCATAAAAATTTTAAAAAATTAAACCACAGATCTTCCATATCTTCAACCTATACCACTCTTGAATATATACACAAAGGACTCTACATCCTACACTAGAGATACCTCTCATCCATGTTCATCAGTGTAATATTCAGAATATCCAGGAAATTAAAATGGCCTGGATATCTACCAACTGATAGTAAAAAATGTGGCATTTTCTTACAATGGAACATTGTGGGACCTTGAAGGGATAGCTTGGTTCCTGGTGGAGCACTGGCTAGAGATGGCTGGAGACCCTGTAAGGGATGGCATACATTTTGCCACACTCCCAGACTCCAGGCTCCTGACACACGGCCAAAGACCTCCATTGATCCATGCCTTTCAGTCACGTAGGACAATGCCCCTACACCCCCTTCCAAAGAGAGGTTTGTGTCACCTAGCACAGGTAGAAGGTGTGACTATAGGCCTCAGGGCCTCGAGAGATCTCTATATTAATGAGATACCTAAAGGCTAGAGGGTACAGCCAATTAAGGATTCCTTCCCAGACCCTCCTCCATACAAACAGTATGTAACCAAAGGCCTGCCCTGGAGGTACCGGGTACAAACACATTTACTTTCTGCCATGACAATAAACCTTTTAAAACCATGGACTTCCTTGTGTCTTTGGGGACCCACCATGAGGAATGGTGGAGAAGGCCTTTGACTACCAAGTCCCCGTTTAATCTCCTGCTAGAAGATTTCTCTACGTTCCCACCTCAGAGGCCTGACAACTCAAGCAAGCTAGCTGACCCAACCAAGCAAGTATGGTAACCAGGAGTCTCCTATCCCGAGGGGTACCACCAGAGCTCTCCTTCTTGTCCCTCTCGGCTGCGGGCTGGTCCAATCCATATGCCCTCCAGCTCAGTTCTTCAGTTCTCAGCGTCGTCTGGGAGCCCAAGTACAGATACCACCGGTGTCCTGCTCAGCTGTTTTGGCCTGGAGACCCTCACTTAGGAGCTCTGTCCCCACGAGATTTCAGACTGAGATCTCCCCATGCTCGGATGGAGCCCGGTGGCTTCTCAGCCCAGGGTCCGCTGGGCTCCGCATAGAGGGAACTCAGTCAAAGTCCCTGAGCCATGGTAGACACTCAGGAACCACAACACAACCCAACAGGACCCATGCCACACACTAGCTATAGGTCTGCAGAATATTATTCAACAATTAACAATAATAAAATTATGATACTTGCATGTAAATGGACGGAACTGAAGCAAACATTCTGAGTGAGGTAACCTAGACCCAAAAAGATAAACATAACATGTTTTTTCATTCATCTCATCTGTGGATGTTAGCTTTGAATCTTCAGACACTGTGTTTACTTTGGAATACCAATAGCATTCAGGAAATTCCTAAGGTGACCACAGGGAGAAGAGATAGAATGTATTACTGTAATGGGTTATAAAGAAAGTGTAATGGTATACAGGAAGAGGAAGTGGACATTAGGGTACAGAGGACATGCAGAGAAAGATTAATAACACTAAAGATGGTTTGTAGCATACATGGACTAATACTGTAGAAGTTCTTCACACACACCCACCCACCCACACGCACACACACACACATGCTTACTTACAAAAAAGAGTTTAAATGACGTTACACTATAAAATGGTAACACCACTCCTAGTAGATACTAGAGCAGTAGTTCTCAACCTATTCATCATGACCCCTTTGGGTGTCAAATGGCCCTTTCATGGGGTCACATATCAGATATCCTGTATATCAGCTATTTACATAATAATTCTTAACAGTAGCAAATTACACCTATGCAGTAGCAGTGAAACTAATTTTATAGTTGGAATAACCACAATACAAGGAACTGTATTAAAAGCATTAGGAAAGTTGAGGACCTATGCACTAGAAGCTAACAGATAAAATCTCTGTGGGAAAAATAGGCCACAGCAGTGGAGTCCTGGTGGGTTTCCACACTGGCAGGTCCCACATCCAAGAGAAAGGTCTAAGGTTCCAGGCTGGAGGCTTTGGCGATGGCAGACCCCAAAGACATGAGGAAGCCCTTGGTTTCAGAAATGTTTATTGTCATAGTTGATGGATTTGGATGTACCCCCCTGAAACTCAGGGCAGTCTTGAGTTAAATAGGGAGGGAGAAAGGGGAAGGATCTGAGGAGGAATGCTTAATTTTCTCTGCCCTCTGGCAATCATTAGTATGTAAATCCCTAGGGCCTGAGGCCTATGGTCACACCCTCTACCCGTGCACTTTGAGAGGGGCTGTAATCGCCTACCTGACTGAACAGTGTAGGTCTATGGAGATGAGACTGCTTGTCAGGACTCTGGGTTCTGGGAATGTGGCCAAACGCCTGCCATTTCCCATTTAGAGTCTTGGGGTTCCATGCCCATGCCCAGCCATGAACCAGGATACCCTTATGTAGTCCCACAGCAGTCCCACAAATCTCAATACCAGGAATAAATTATTTGTTTTGGAGATGTTGAAAAATGCGGTCCCAACAACTCCCAGATATTACAGATTCTTGCCTTTGCTCTAAATTACCCATGATAACTTGATAGTAAAACCCTATTGCTGATAACACTATCTACTTGAGTAACAGAACATCATAAAATCAAGCAGGTACTGCCCTGGAAGCTTCATCCTTAATAGCTAACTTCCATAGTAGTGGCAGGTGATATACAAGCTACTGATAGACAATGGTAACCACCAATAATACCCAGCTGTGAATTCTGAGAGTTATACCTATGAGTAGGCTTGCAAGACTTGTCTACATGTAACATAAATGCTATGAGAACAACCAACCACTTTATATCTTAAACCATCATTATATCAAGAAGCTATGGCTATACAGGTCATAGGCCCAAGGGGATAACATAATAGGAAGAATTGGTGCATGGGGGTGAGGAGACATATAATCAAAACACATCATATGAAACTTGGTACTCTTGAAAAAACTAATTTTTAAAAAGAGTTTTGAGGCACCAGTGTACTAAATTCTGATGTAGAGTGTCTCTTGGGCACACATAGAAAGGCATTTGCTTTGCTATTCACTTTTAAGACTTGCTAGAAGTCAAACTAGTTACTTAACTTTGGCAACTCTCAAAGAACTGATATTAAATAGAGATAAAAAGATGATTAAATATCCACTTTGTTTAAAAATATTAATGTGCCCAAGGGAATGAACAAATATTTACTCAGTAGCCAAAGCTGGAATTACACTGTGTATAATTAAGCAGAGGAATTGGTGGTCTCACAATCAAGTTTGTCATCCTGAGTACTTGCTCCTCATTCTGTCCTCAAAGCTGCCAAACCACACAATGATTGGGCGGTATTATGACTCACTATATGACTGCTGTGCTACTATTTCATTGATCTGACTGTTTATCAGTGAGCATGAAAGCTGATCCTTACAGGTATTACAGCTATGTGCAATAAAAGCAATAGTATTTAGTAACTGCCAGTTATTCTATCATGCTTCTTATTCTTTATCCTATTCCACATGATTAAGATTGTAGTGACATATTAGAACACACTATTCAAAAAGAAACAAAATTTATCCTTTATATTAACTACGTATGGTAAATGATTAGGATATTTTTCTGCCACAATTTGATTGCTTTTGCCTTAGTGGAAAAAACTACTAATTTAAATATTGGTTAGAGCTTTGAGTTGTACTCATTACCATTCCCTTGCTGTGTGAGTTTGAGCAAATCTCCTGAAGAGGCAGGCCAATATAAATAGGGACCATAGTATCTACTCTAGAGACAGTGAAAGAATTTACTGCTATACATGTGAATGATTTTGCAAAATTACATGAACTATGTTCATTTTCACTTATTTTCATATTTCAATAGTATCTTGGTTATTAATAATATTTAGTTAGTCTTGAAAACAACAACTCTACCATGAGTTAAAATACCAAAAACATTTTTCTTGGGACAAAATAATGTTAGTAAAAGTCTTACAGTTTTGTCTTGTTGTTAAGAAATAGCTTCATTTCGTGTTCTTTAGTCAGATGGTGCTTATTCATACCAAGCCAATAGACTAGGAGGCACCACCACCCTCCCTACCTAGAAATAGACTAAAAACTGTACCCCTTCAGTTCTCATGAAGTATCTTACTACTTGAACAACTCTTGTGTTAATTCCCTCATAATGGTGATGTTTCCTTTTGTAGGCTAGCTGCTAGTCATCTCATAGCTAAAACTGGGGTTACTTCTGATGTGCTTGGTACACAGTGTGAATTCCACATTCCCACCACATCCCCACATGTGGTTTTGTATTGCTACCTGTGTTCTCATTGCCCAGGACTTTCTTATTGTTCATTTATCTTCTTGAGTAAGGAAGTTAAAAAATGGATAAGAAGCTCAGAATCTATACATATTTCCTGTTCAGTCTTCATTCAGAAAACATCTTGGTTGATATGGCAATACTTGCTTCTTATTGTCATTCTGTACTGTAAGTGCCAATCTTTGACCTTTTCTTTAGAAATATTTCTTGACAAAAATGTCCCAGACTTAGAGCTTTCTTATTCTAATGTTCAGCATCCTAGACAATATATAAAATTAAACATATATACCTGGTCTGCATGCAAAGCTTGTGTAGCAATAATGCTAAGTTTGTATTACATAGATTCAGACTCAGCAAAAGCTTACAAGACAGAACACTCTGCCCTAACAAAACTTTGAGTGACACAATTATAACCATATCTGGTTAAAAAAGGAAGGACAAGAGAAGATATTGAATATTTTGACTATAATAAAATATAATCATAAGCCTTGTTTTTTAAAATTTTATTCTTCAATAATCTCATAAATGAATACAATGTATTTAGATCATATCCACCTTTAAATATGTACAATATAGAAGTTTTATATTGTTTAATAACACCTATCTAAGGATTTTTATTAATTTATGAAAATTCTGCTGTTTGTGTTCTTGAAGAGGCTCTCAAACATTTTTAAAAATCCAAGTATTGAAAAATGTTAAATCTGAGTGGATGTGTTCATTGCCTTGGTTGTAGTATTATTTCAAAAATTATCTATGCCAAATGATATAAAAGTAATAAGGTATCACTTCTACCAATCTCTCAAATCACAGATTTATGGAGTGCCTCCCCCTAGGTATGCTACACTATCTCGCATTTACCAGTAATGATATTAAATTGTCCATCTACTGATAGATTCCAGTGAGGTTGGACAAACACAAAAAGAGGTAGGATACAAAAATAATATGTTTTATAGATAGCCATGCCTAGCATTTCAATAAAAAATATAGCACATGAATTCAATTGTATATGTTAGGCATAACAAAATGTTTCAAAACGATTAATTACATGAACATATACATGTTATTTTATCTACTTGCTTCAAATAAAAATTCCTTTCTATGTAATGTAGTTAAATAGTATAAAATTAGCCTCATGCTACTCTGGACTAAAACAAAATATCTTCAAGATCTTCAAGGGTACTGAGCTTGTACTATATGGAATTGTTCCTACAGTTTCTTAAAACACAAAATGTTTTAAAAAATATCTTAACCAAACAATTAGGTTATTAAACTTAAAATTTGAAATCAATAATGAAAAACATCAGATCAGGAACTAGTATTTTATTCATGATATACATACTTTCCTTACTTAATTTTAAATGACAAATTTTCATAAAATTATTCATAGTTGTATGAGCATTATATAGTCTGAACCATTGTTTTAGTTAATAAAACTCATAAAAATGTTTCATTCACTTTGATGACTGTAGGGTTACTTTCTACAGATTTTACTGTAGAAACTCACAGTCCACTTCACATCTTCTGGAGCCATCTGAGAAGTAGAAGGGAAAACTCAAAGATTTAGTAGTCAGAAAATTTTTAAAAAGTAGAAACATTTAAGCAACAATAGAAATTAAAGGCCACAGTTTTTTATTTTTTGTATCTATTCTCTCTCCCTCTCCATCTCCCCCTTCCTCTCCCCCTCCACCTCCCTCTCCCCTTCCCCCTCTCCCTTCCTTTGAGAATTTAATATATCAGAATAAAAGATATATACATACAGCTATGTGGGGGCTCAGTTTAGATTTGCATACTTCAAATACATTCTTATCTTTCTTAATTTATTGAACTCCTTCAATAATATCAAAAGCTCTATAGTTCTTGCATTAAAAAATGTCTTGCTTAAGTTTCAGCTAAGTAAATGTTAACATCAACCCCTTTTAAGGAGAATGGACTATAGATTAACAATCTTCTTCCTTGAGTGATTGTTTTCCCTTGGTGTCCCACAGTGAAACATAATGCATGACATAAATTTGGTGCAGTCTGAAATTTTCTAAACCAAATTTCCTTAATTTGCGTAGTTGTATGTCACTCTAAGAAGTAATAGTATTTGGTCATGTTAGATAGATGTTGTAGAAGGCGAAATATGACATGCTTTTGACAGCTTATTTGCAACGGTTTCCTCTGATTTACCCCAACCCATAGGCCTGTTTCCTTTGGGTATTTTACCTCATCTCTGAGATATCTAGACAGGTCAGAAGGATTGAACCACAATTTCCTACATATGTGACAGAAATATATCTTCAATTTCACCTGCAAACATGTTACTGTGTGGTGGGCAAGGATTCCTGATCTACTTTAAGGAAAACAATGATTACTAATTTTCCTAATAAAATATTAGTAACTTAATCTCCAAAGTTCCTTACCACTAAATAAATATAATTTCTCATACTTATATCAGTAAAAATTTAAAAACCCTCAAAATTCAATATGTCTTCTATGGAAATGAGACAGACATTGAATTTTATGTCAGAATGAGCACTCTTCTTCTGGGTTGCTATGACAAGCTGTTTCAGCAAGGTGTTTATTTGTAAACATGCTTAACCTTACCTCCCCACAGAGTTCCTGTAAGGCCAACTCAACTCAACTTTTCCACTTTTATATAATGTTTGCTTTTTTTTTAACCCACATCTGTCCCACTCATACCAGACTCCTGGAGATTCTCTCAGGATGCCATTTTCATTCTTCCCTTTGCTTTGAATTATTCTTTTCTCTGTCTATTTAGAAGGCAGCATTAATACCTCACTCACTATTCAGCCAGTTTTCATCCTTACCATCTCCAAGTTGAATCAACCTATACAAATCTGAATCAGAATATTTGCCTATGATCATGACTATTCCCACAATTCTACACTCTCTAAGGCAGAAAACTATGCTTCCAGCTCATTCCACCTCATGTGTCCTTTGTACATGTCTACCCTAAGGAGAAAAAACATGAGTGATTAATTAAATGTTTGTCATATGTAAGCACACTCTAAGATGAGGTAGGGAGTCATACTTATACTAGTTGAATCTGAAATACAAGTCCTTAGAGATAGTGGATCAAATGCTTACCATGATATCAGTCAGTTTGTGTTTTAAACCTCTGAGCAATAACTGCTAGTGATCTGAGACACATTTTATAAAAGAAAATGTAAAACATCATTGGATAAATCCAACATATGGTCAGCACACACTCATAACAATATTTTATCTTGTTTGTATTAAGTTAGCATCAAGGACTTTCAGATTACAAATCCAATGAAACAGGCAAACTGATATCCAAAACCTCAGTAACACCACAGACTAGACTGTAGGCATACTTCTCTCAACTTTCCTCATGGTCACTAGATTTAGCCGCTTAGTTAGTTGTATTTGAAAGGTTAAATGCATTTCTTACTTTTGGCTATCTTGATTCTTTATTAAAATAACTACACTGTAATGGCCGAGAGAATGCTGTGTTTAAATTAACTGTAAGAGTATAGAAGGAAAAATCAGTCCTAAGTAGGCATTTGCTGTAGCTAAGAATTCTAAAACAAACAACTCCCAACTTGTTAAAAGTTACAACTAAAAGCATTCAAAAGGAATGAAAAATAGCAGTAAAACAAGACATGAAAGTCCTTGAGGGTGAATCACAGGCCTTCCATAAACAAATGTATCACTGAGATTCATGGTTTGGGAAGTACTTGGCACAAAAGCCTACAGACAAATGATTGTGTGAGCAACTAAGCAGAGCAAATTAAAAGCAATGAAACTCGAGTCAAGAGGACCAACCAGTAGGTGAAAATAATTCTTTAGGCATTGAGCTGGCATAGGCTGGGCTGGCCAACACTGGACTCTGGTCCATGACTCACCCTGGAGTTGATCATGCAGCTTCTCCTGCCATGTTTCTACCCTCAAAAAACAGCTTAACCTGTATTGGAGGGGGGGACACATAATGTCTAGGTTAACATAACACTTCCAGCTGAGACGGCAAACTCTATATCCTGGAGTTTATTCACCTATAACTCATGGCATGTCCCTTAAAAAACTTTTCACTACTGGTAAAATAAGCAAACAAATCCTTTAACCTCACAATGTATAGAAAAGTTCTTCAGCTCAGGGTGCTGTTAGGTAATTGGCGATGAGGAAGTAGCTCCTCCACTCTTTGGAATACCTTGTGGCTTCTTCCTAGATGTCTTGAAACTGGTTGAGTCCATTGAAAATTCTGCCCCCACATATCACTGATTTCTCTGGACTGCAGTTATGGTGTCAGCCTAGTATCCACTGATGATGGCTATAGAAAGTTGTGTTCTGCATCCTCCAGTACCCATCCACTTGCTTCAGGCCCTCTCAGAATAGGGCAACGGACAGGGTGCTCCATTCTGCTTATTCTTCTTACCCCCTCACCCAAAATTCTGTATGATAGGAAAATCACAGCATACACTAACTTTCCTCTTCCCTATCTTAAAGAAAATTTTCCCCCAAACAGTAGATACTTCAAGACTATGGTGTGGTGTGTGTGTGTGTGTGTGTGTGTGTGTGTGTGTGTGGTGCATGTGATACCAGGGTCTAACTTGCTTGCAGTCATGGATGCCATTGACTTAATGAATTGGTGAAGAACTGAAGAACACACAGGAAATCAAGATTACCAAAAATTTACACACATCATTTTAATATGTAAAAGGTATTATTGCAAACATGTATCTAAATCTAGTTGGGAAGAATTAATTTTCATACAGTTAACTTTCATGTGAGCCTTTCTTGGGTATTTCTATGTGATTAATATATAATTCTACTGTGACCTTTTCATTGCCTCAGAAAAATAGAACAAAATAGAGATCCTAGTGTTTTTCTCACTAAATGAAGGATTCTAAAATTTGGGTATGGAGAGATACATTTCTAGTTAAGATCACTTGCTCCTCTTGTAGAGAACCAGGGTTCACATCCCAGCACCCACATGGTGGCACATAACCATTTATAATTCCAGTTCCCAGGCTTCTGTTGTCCTCTTCTGTCCTATATGTGGACCGCATACAGGCAAAACAAATCTTTTGAAAAGAGAATCAAGGATGGGGTGGGGAGGTGGAAGGATCTGGGAGGAGAAGAAGGTGGGAAAACCATGACCAGAATATCCTATATAAAAATATTTTCAATTTAAAAAAATAATGAAGATATACTGGGACCTGAAACAGAATTTTAAATTCTTCATGTTGGAAAGTATTAAAATACACTAATTTTGGTAATATGTAGTTATTTCTTTAAATATCTAACAAAATACCAAATATTCAATTATTATAAAATAATCTGTGCTTGTAATATTTAAGTCTTAATCATTCCTAAGCAATATTTTAAATAACGATTTACAATGAGTCTGTCTTAATCTTCTTGCACCGAGGGGAAACAATAAATCAAACTAGGAAGTTTAGTCAAAATAAACAAACAAAACCTAGTAGTGATATAGGAACAGTACATGTCCAGAGTCTTGCATGAATTGTCTTCTTCACTGGTCTTTCAAGGCAAAAGCTTATCTTCACTTCACATATTAGGATATGGGAGCACAGAAAGTCTAAGCAGCTTTCTCATGTCAGCCAGTGAGTAAGTAATAGAGCTAGAAACTTAACCCAAGCAATGGGTGTCCCCATCATCCTTATCCACTATATTGGACTGCCTCACGCAGAAAAGAAGTGTACAGCACTGGGTTTAGAATGAAAAGAAAAAAAAAAAACCTAGGCATACAAGTCTCTGCTGTCTTTTAAGGACAAAGGAAGGGACTGAGTCCATATTTAGAATTGGCAGCTTCGTGATCCCCAGAACCATATGTTTCTAATGACCTGATCATTGGCCCTTTCGCTTCTGATCATTTGACATTTTTAAGCATGAATCATCTAATGAAAAAATTACAAGGCTTTCTTTTGAACACACTGTTTATTTGTCACCAGAAGATCTCAGATATACTTTA
This sequence comes from Grammomys surdaster, assembly GCF_004785775.1. Taxonomy (NCBI): domain Eukaryota; kingdom Metazoa; phylum Chordata; class Mammalia; order Rodentia; family Muridae; genus Grammomys; species Grammomys surdaster. The sequence continues at coordinate 353,289 of NW_021604639.1, read as the reverse complement.
AACAAATTCCTTCTATAAAGGAAAGGCTACATACCCTCATGAATGGCATAACCTAAAAATAGAAGTTATTTAAAACAGCTCTAACACCTTTTCTAAATTTCCTACATTGTGAAATGACAGCAACGTCTCCTTTTCAACACTGCCTTCTAGTCAATGCAAAAAGAAACAAACCATGCCCACATGCTCATATTTGCTGTTTACTTTTCCATCAGTCATCTGAAATAGGACACAAAAAAGGGATGTGTCTGTCTCTGTTAGAAGGAAAAGTGAGGGGACGAAGATCTAATGCAACAAGAGTTGCCAGATTTGGAACTGATTGAAAGAGCTTTGTGTCACCAAACATTTTTCAAAGACCTATCAATCTGCAGCTCTTTTTATAAACGAACCTGTAATGAGTGGTGTTTCCACACATTTTCTTCACACAGTTGCTTCTGAGTTTGGCAGTGTCTTTGATTTGAGAAAGAATTTCAAACTTTAGATGATCACACAGAACCTTTTTGGCATCACAGAAAAGAATATTTAGATCATAGAGACTTAAAGGAATGTCAGTTAGAGTTCCAAGTGGTTTGAACTTTCATTTCAGAGGTGCCCAAAGCCACACTGCTGTATTTACAAGTATGTTTATAAGTGATGCCGTTCCTGTCTGTAATTAATCAAGAATTGGACAGGAAGACATAAGAAAGAAGAGCAGAGATAAAATTCATAGTAAAAGCGTAAATTGGACAATATTCAAATAGCAAGACATACCAAACATCATCATAATGTTCCTATTCACATCCCTGACACTAAAGGAAAACCACCTTGGAAAAACCAGCAAATCCTTGAAATAACAGAAAAGTGCCAGCACTAACAGTGGTAAACTTAGCACTCCCTGGGAAAATTCAAAGAAAGTACAGTAATGCAACTTGTCACCTGCTGACTGGTTTCTGCTGCTTCAGAAAACAAAGAGCACAGCTGACTGGGGTTCAGAATGTACGGCCAGAGGGAGCAGAATTCCTAACTACAGAGCAGCAGACTCCATTATAAACATAATCCTCTCTAACCTTCCTAAACCACAGAACTAGCAACACCAGGGTCATCTGGGAACACACAGATACACATTCTCAGACTGCCCAAGATCAGTCACATCTCACATCTTTCTGGGCAAAGCATGTACTGTCTTTGAATGTGATGTTTGTGTGCACCAATGCTGAGACACTGCCACGAATCTATCAGATGCCCAGGGGAGTAGCCCATCATCTGAAAATCTGAATGTCTCCTACCAGATAAAAGAACATTCACTAGGACCACATCATTTTTCATGGCATAGTGTTTGTATTTGAATATTCCTTATAAGCCAACCCCTCAACCGCCATGTCCAAGTGACTTTTTATCTAGGCATGGCATGGAGAAGATTATTTCCAGAGAAAAATTAGTGAGAACAGTGAGTGTCCTAAAGGCACATCTACTGATAGCAGTATATACAGAAACCCTGAAAGACCTTGAAAAGGGATTGCTGCACACATTCAAAGCAACTGCCATTTGTAGATCAGATTCAAAAGTTCTAAATTTTTACTTCAAAGGTCAAAAGAACAAGATCTATTTAATTTTGCTATCCTTCATTTGGGTCCCACGTGGGAGTTGGTTGAAGTCCAGATAGCCAGATGTACTGAATAGCCATGGTGACAAGTAAGGTAGAAAGGAATCGGCCAGATGGCCTGCAAGTCTGCCCAGCTCTGATTTCAACCCCGTCTTCTCCACCTCTGCTCCCTCATCTAATTAGTGTGTGTCCTTAGTATCGGTGGGCAGAAACTATAGAAGAATTCAAGAAGCAAAAATGTGTCTGAGTGTAAATGGTAGAAAATACGGAAGTAAGTAGTTCTCTTTGATTAATTAGCTTTGTAACTCTATTGTTTTTTTCCTAACAGCCAGGCTTGAAAACTCAATAGTCTTGGACAATCATCTTTCTTCACTCTCTTATTCAAGAAGTCACCAAATCCTTGCACCTCTTTGCCTGGACTCTCCTATATGCCACCTAATTTTTCTATCCAAACTTCTTCTCCTTTCTTCCACTGCCTTTCTCCCATTCTCTCTCCCTCAGCTTAGCCTACATTATTACAAGCCTCTCTTTTAAAAATACATTTTGCTGTAGAAAATCTTGCAAACAAAGACACACACCAAAATTAGCCAGACCCAAAGTCTATGAAACTTAATGAACTTATATAGTTAAACTGACAAGTGTCCTACTTTGCTCCTTTTATAGAGTCCATCATAGACTAGAATGGCAAGGCCACCTTCACTACCATGCTTCCTTCCTTCAGAGCCCTCATACTCCAGGGCTGGTGGCCTCCACTTCCTGGACATACATGCAATATCTTTTCAACTTGATTCCAATTTCATCATCCCTACATGTGAACACTAAATACTAATCAGTTTTGTATTCACTATCTCCAAAATTGGTCACGAATATTCCAACAACTTTTCTTTATCTTTCTCCATAGCTGAGGATAAATTGTAATTGGTCTAAGAAGCTAAGGTAAAAATGGGTGTTCAAGCAAAAGACAAATTAAAGCCTCCTTGCTCTTTAAGACTATGTTTCAATGAGAACTTCTGATTCCATTATTCTATATACTGAACTCCAACTGTTGGAGGAAATAATGAATGTTTAAATTATTAACCCAGATCCTTGCTTAATCTATATAATAGCATATAAATTAAATTCAGCTGCTGAATTATAAAGAGAAAAAGTTCCTGCTCCAGCTTTGCGTTTGGGGTGAAGCATGCCCCGCATTAACACCTAGAATTTCCATCTTTTCACCAAACTCAATGCTGAAAGCTGAGGTCTACTTGTGTCTAGGAAACAAGGCTCTAACGAAGGAGGTCAAAATACATGTCAGTAACCTGACATGATGAAAGAAGATTGTGGGTTTGAGGACAACTCACATTACAAAGTGACACTGTCTTAGAAAGAAAAGGGGGTCAGGGAAATACAACCTCAAGGATATTTTCACATAAATAGAAAAGAAAAGCAAAATTATTTTCTTCTTTGTTCTATTTTTGAGGATTTTTTGCATATATATATATATATATATACACACACACACACATATATATAGTGTAGAAAAGTTCTCCAGCTCAATCTTTTTCGGAATAAGGTATATTCCAAGCATCATAAGTTATAACCGCCTCTGCTCATTGGTAACTCTGGCATTTACTCACTATCTAGAACAAATGAGTCCCTGAAATGGCATTCTTTATGGAGTTGAAGTTCATCAAATATCTTTCTAAATTATCTAATTTTCTTTCTCAATTATTGTAATTCTGCCTCAGAATTTCACACTGAATCTATCTAAACAGGATTCTCCAGCTACTAGAAAAAAATATATTGATCTTTATGCAAAAAATAGTTTGCCCTTTGCCATTATAAGCTATTAAAATTAAAAAAAATAGCTCACCTTTTCCTTTATGAATTTGTCAATTGCATTTTTCATTTCAACTTCTATTTATGGTAATGTATTTCAGATTTCACTCAAACATACACTATTGAAATTTTCTCAGGTTTTTGTTATCAGGCAAGGAACATGCTGTAAGCACTGTACAAGCAGCATCATGGGACTACTCTCATGCAATATTGTTCCACTGTAACCTTGTTTACTTACTAAAATTATTTATTTTGTAACAATTCCAGAGATGAAAAAAATCATCAAAAAGAATTCCCGTATTCTCCTCAAACAGTCTTTCCTAATGTTAGCATCTTACATACCAGGGTATAGGTGCCAGAGCTATGAAACTAATGCTAACAAAACAAAGGACATTATTCAGATCTCATCATGTTTTCCACAGTGTCCTTTTCCTTACACCATGGAAGATAAGGGGAAACTGAGAAATTCTAGATTGGAGGAGACTTGATGACTAAATCCCATATGAGTTCTGTCTGTCCAGAAAGTCTCCAGAACTCATGCTTAATAACAATGGCTATTATTAAAGAAAACAAATAGCAAATGTTGGCAAAGATGTGAAAAAAGGAAATCCTTCTGATGGCAGTGGAAATGGGAACTGATGCATACACTACAGAATTCATTATGGAGGTCCTTCCAACACTAACAATGTCAGTGCCGTGTGATCCAGCCTACCACATTGTGGAATGCATATTTTTAGGTGGAAGAAGGAGGAATGAGGTGAGTAAGTAATGTAAGGGTTGTTGAGACTTTAGAGGAACTGGAGCCTTCACACATCACCAGAGAGAACATGAAAAGGTGTGGCCCCTTTGAGAACAACTTAAACACCCAAAACATTAACCACAGAGTTAGACAAGCCAGCAGCTTCTTGTCTTATAAATAGATAAACATGGCTACACAAGAGCCTCCACATGATGCACTATGGGCACTAGTCCAAATATGGATACAACTGTTTGGTTGAAAAATGAATAGTCAAATGTCACATGTCCATACAAGGAAATAAAGTCATATACAGACTAAGTATGAATTGTGTGCGCATAACAAAATAATCTTAAAAGCACTACTTGTGTGAATGAAAATAATAAAAACTGACACATTTTAAATTATTTCATTCATATGAAATGCAAAAAAATGGAAACTGGTAGAAATGGAGAAGAGACTAGTGGTTACTCAGAAGATAGAAGTGATTTCTAATAGTGCTGCAGCAGATATGACATGATATATGTCCTGCAACCAGAGTGGTGACGGTTGGACAAGTCTGCTATCATGCACTGCATGTTTTAAAAGTCAAATTAAAAGATTTTTAAATGTCTAAATAAAGCTGCTCTAAAAGGTCATGTGCTATGCAGCTCCATTTGCATAGCACTCTTTAGGAAACTACACAGAATGAAGACAACTAAAAGTTGGCAAGTCCTAGTATGAGGCAAGGTGATGGTGGCCAGAGTAGAGCCTAGGGGAGATATTTATGGTTATAAAAAATGTCTGCATCTTGACTGTGCTTGTGGTTACACAAATTTACACATTCAACAAAATGATACAAACCTTAGGCCAAAGTATCAACAAGAGATATTCTTGCCATGCCAATGCCAGACCCCTGGTTTTACTATCATCCTATAATTAGGATACCGCATCGGCCAAGAGACAGTCCATTGGACTGCTCTATACTGACTTAGAGACTTCCTACAAACCTAATTGCTTAAGATTTTTAAATAAAAACAAAGTCATGATCTTTTTTATTTTAAGTGCCATTCTCACCAGCAATGGCCTGATATTAATTTAGCTCTACATGGGCTTTGAAACACACACAGCTTTCGTGGCAATAAATAACTTGGCATTCCAATGTATTACCTAATTTCATGCCAGTTTTGTAAATAAAACTGAGCATAGTGATTCTTTCTCCCTAGACTGTTTCATGTTGTTTTGCTCCTTGGTATTCATTAAATGCTTGATAACAAATTACTCTGAACCTTCAGTATCAGACAGTAAATTGAACTGCAAGTGGTTTACATCATACTATGAGGTTTCTGTACGTACATCAGAGAACAGCACCTTTAATGTAAGGAATCATCTTTTCTACATAAGAGTTTCTGAAATGACAGTCTTTATTTAGTTGCAATTCTAGTAAAATTTTCAACAATGCATTTCTCTAGGCCTAAAGCTTACACACTTACAACTGCCTCTCAACAAGTCCTGTAGTGATCTCTGGTAACAATGTGTAAACGTTTTCAAAGCTGTGATATTGTTATGTACCTTGAAACACTCAAGAAAATGTATTCAATTTTAACTAAATGAAAAAATAGCATTAGATTATGGCTTGCTCATAAACCAGTGGTTCTCAACCTGTGGGTCAGGATCCGTTTGGGGGATCAAAGGACATCAGAGGACAAAGAGGTCGCGCATCAGATATTCTGCATATCAGATATTTATATTACAATTTATAGCCATAGCAAAATTATAGTTGTGATCTAGCAAAGAAAATAATTTTATGATTGGGGGGGTCACAGCATTAGGAAAATAATTTTATGATTGAGGGTCACAGCATTAGGAAGGTTGGGAATCACTAATAGAAACAGGTTTTCTATTCTTGCTCTAGTGAGTGCCCAACTGGACAGGCAGGTTAGTGTTGAAGCATGTCGGGTCCAGCACTAGAATATCACACACACACACACACACACACACACACACACACACACACACACACACACACATCTTTTCTCTCCTAAGAAACTGTGAAAATAAGTCAGCATGGAAAGCTTCCTGATTAGTGAAAGCTTGATTTTTTTGTTTCCTGAAACCAAAGAATGTGGCATCTCCTGTGATATTACTATTTTACTATTATTTATGAATGGTAATGAAGAGAAATAGCAGCATCTCATACTGTTTTGGTGCCTCTAGGGCCTCCCTGACTAGTAATTCGTGGAGAGGTAATTCATGCTTGGTCCTGAGCTTTTGATTTAATAACCCATGTTAGGTTCTAACTAGTGAGTTTTCATAATGCTTCTTCATGTATCTTTGGTTTGGGATAATGCCTCTCCTCTTTCTCCCTGTCCCCATTTAAACCTTAAGCCCTTACCATCTCCCAACAATTCCCTCATATCATGTGTGTTGTACTACTATTCTTGTCTTATATGTTTTACTTGAATATTAAGATAGTAAGTTTCCAATCCACACCTCATTTTAGTTGACCTTTTCCCTGCCCCATGATATGCCTATCTTTCATCACTCCACCACCTGCTTGAAGTTCTCTGCCACATCCCCAGGACTTACCCTCACTTATTTCATTTTACCCAGATTCTATTCCCTTTCTAAAGCATGTCTCCCATTTTGCTCCATTTCTAATTTCATGGATCCCACAAGTACTCCAGGTTAAACACACAAAATAATATTTGACCCTAGGACTGACATATGAAAAAGAACATGTGTCATTTGTCTTTCTGGGTCTGTATTTCCTCTTGTAGCATAAGTTTCCACTTCCATCCATTAAACTACAATTACTATGATACCATTTTTCTTCACAGCCAGGTAATCAATACCTATCTTCTTGTGATAGACATCTATCAATGCTGAATTCATTTCATAACTACTGTGAATAGAACATTAGTCAGCAAAGATGTACAAGTATACCTGTACAAGAAGTCATCTCTAGGTATATAGCTGGGCCATACAACAGATTTGGTTACAAATATTTGAGAATAGTCCTGAGAAATTTACAAAGTGGGTATAGTAGTTTACACTTTAATTACATTTGGTAGTGGTTAATGCATAGACTCCTAACTGTTCAAGGTACTGAGACTAAGCTAATGAGAGTCCTCAGCCATGGGTGGGACATTTATATCAACCTGCCTCTCACTGCCCCAAAACACTGAAGAAACATTGCCGAAGAGAGGAGAGAAAGAATGAAAGAATTGAATATTGGAGAGAAAAGCTATGAGATACTGTCTTCTGAGTACAACCTGGCTGTTGCACACATGAACATATATCAGCTGTGGTTACTTGCATACAATCAAAGAAGTTAAAAATTGACTTCCTTATAATATTGGCTACTGAGGCCTCACTGATAGCTGAGATGCTACTGACAGTTGATGATGGCTGAGGGAGGTAGAATATCTTTTCTTCGAGGGAGCATCCACTGCCAGGTTGTACATATCCCAGTAGATAACACCACACCTATGTACACATGGACTTAATGGGTTAAATAAATATATAAGAGAACATCAAATTGGGAGGAAATTTTGTTAGGATATGTCAGAGGAGAGTTGGAAAGGAAGCAGAAACAGTGTGGATATAATCAAGATACACTATAGATATGTATAAAAAATTCAAAGAATAAAAAATATCATTTAACAAGTAGATTTTGTTGGATATCAGTTAAAGAAAAAGCTGAAAGTTTTGAGATACAAGTCAAATCACAATGTCAGTCTAACAAAAAGAACCAAGGAAAGAGACAGTCAAGGAGAACTGCCATTCTGTGTTTCTGCCTTACTGCTGGGGTTTCAGGAAGCTGCCAATGTGCTCAGGAGAGGCTTCACACAGTCTCATGTAGGGGTCCAAGCCCATGTTGCTTCAGGTGAGAAACAGCAGGGACTGGGATGGAGACTGTGGTTCCAAAACTCCTGTGCATCCAGAATCTGCTGACAACCGTGAAGAGTAGAGAATGGTGTTTCATGTCCATCTGTGCACCCAGACTCTCCTGGGGACAGCAAGGAGTTGAGAATGAGAGCCTGTGGGCCTGTAATGAGCCTGGGATGGGGCAGAATCTGGCTTTGCTCCAAGTGAGTGAGGCCCTTGATGAAGGAGATGGTCCTTGCTTATCCAAACTGTTTTACTCATGGAGGATGAGGATTCATATGTTTTACTCAGGGTAAACCAGTGATTAAATCCTTATACAGGAAGGGTCGCCCAGGATGGAAAGCTCATTAGCTAAACACTCAGGGACTATCTAAATACTTCATTAGCATGGAGATCTCTAGGTTTTTATGCTAGATGATCAGTTGTATGGTTCTCTTAGTGGGGTATTGTTGTCACGTGCTCCAGGACAGGAACCTGTTCGGGAGCTAGTTTGAACTCCTGCCATTCTCAAGATTTATTGGGATTTACTGGGATTCTGAACTTGGTACAGCCTTACCAGTTCTGTCTGGTGGCATGGTCCACTGTCCTACAGAGAGCCCTTTAGTATCACAGTCAACCCCATATGCAAACATGAGTCTTCACATGTGCTCGGCTGCCTCTAAATAGGCAATCAGATCATATTGTGGGGAAGATATGAAACCATAACTAAGCTATACCATCATCCATCAGAGGCTTACAAAGCCTCTAACCAAATACTGACAGAAAAGCTAGCTGCTTAAAAATCAAGGTAAAATAATTTATATACTCAGAGTTGGCACATGACTGCCTTTGCATTACAGAAAAAAAATAGATATCTTAGATTCATCCAAGTAACTATTAGTAGCAAAGAAAAAAACAAAAATGGCTTTGGTAACAGGGAGTGAATCAGCAGAACACTGTGAGCCATGTAAAGGAAGAGTGAAGTATGGAAAATGTGTAAGAACAAAGCTAGCAACAGAAACTGCCTCTGAAGAGATACAGATGGTGGTTTTAGAACACAAAGGAAAAGAATCCGTCGGAGTACTGTTATAAATAGGCTCAAAGAACAGGAAGAAAATGTGGTTAAATGAAGATAGGGTGATGATGTTTCATCAGAGAAAGAATATCAACACAGGTCATCATTAAAAGAGATCAAGTAGATGCATGAGTCAGAAAGTACAATAATGAAAACAATTCCCTAGAAGAGCCTAACCATGGATCTGACTAGGTAGAAAACAGAACTGGTTAGCCTAAAGATCAGTGAAGACCATGAAATCAAAACAAGAGAGGAAGAATGAAGAAAAATGAGCAAAGACTCAGAGAAAAAATGCAGCATATCAAAAGATACCATTGAATTAAGTAGAAAAGGTATAATTAAAAAAGTATACAATTCAAATAAACTAAGGCCATAAGCTTTCCAAATGTCAGGAAAATTATTAGTTTACATATCAAAGATCAATGAACTCCAAATGGAATAAACAGTAGAACACTCAGAGAGACAGTTTACCAAAAATGTGCAAAGATAAAGGAGGACACCTAAAAAGATGAAGGGAAAAACACATCATACACAAGGAAATCAACTAGGATTAACACATTATTTCTCATTAGACACAATAGAAGTCAGGTGTCAGTAGAACAACATATTGCAAGTGCAGAAAAATCTGTCAATCAAGAGTCCAGCAAAACTCTTTCTAAAAGAACGAGCTACATAAATGTTGAACATATAGAATTATGAAACTCATTGATAACAGTCTTATATTACAAGAACACCACAAAAGTACTTCAGGCTGAAAGTAAGTCATATCATATAGCACTACACACACACACACACACACACACACACACACACACACACACAGAGTATCAAAAATAATAATATTTGATTACAAAAAATGTAATTGTATATTCCTTGTTCTCTTTTCTAATTACTTTGAAAATTGATTAAAATAGAAAATGGTATACTGGTATACTGGTATACTGGCGGATATAGCTGGCATTAGCTACTTTGTGGCTTCTTCTACTCTTCTCCACTCCTTTTCTACCCTTTCAACATATTAACACTAGATAGGAGAGAAAAAAATAATAGAAAGGAAAGGGGACAAAATTATCCTTAGACTACTTTCTGATGATTAGGGACATTGTGTTCCTTGGGGCAAGTTTAATCTTTGCAATCAGGATATCTAATTCCTTCCTTTCCTTTCTTCTTTGCACATGACTATTTAACAAACTGTGACCAACAACAACCAACAGCAACCAACTAACAACACAGCAACAACCAACTTCTTGGGGCCCTAGCATTCATATATCCTCTGAAAAGTCTCAAGAATTCCAAACATCACATAAAAGCAAAAACTATATGCAGCTGGAAAAACCACACTCCTGCTAGAACACAAGACAAATTATAGTCAGCTGCTGTGGACAATCTGAAGCAGTCCCACATCCCCACACCTGGGATTAAAACAAAAGCACATTCCTACTTCTGTGGATTTTAAAGAAACCAAAATTCTCACTACAGATAGACCTATACCATATAGAAATGTAGTAGATTCAATAATAATGGCACAAACATTGAATAAAAAAAGCTATAGCAGAATAAATCATGCATCAATACTCAAATTGAAGGGAAGGTAGATTAGCAGATGGAGTAATACAATATATAAAACATAGATTTGCTCTTATTTATCAGTGTGATTATTTGTATATGCATGGCCCAAGGAGTGGCAATATTAGGAGGGGTGGCCTTGTTGGTGTAGGTGTGTCACTGTGGGTGTGGACTTTAATACCCTTGTTCTAGCTCTGTGGAAGCCAGTCCTCTCCTAGCTCCCTTTAGATGAAAACATAGAACTCTCAGTTCCTCCTGCACCATGCCTGCCTGGATGCTGCAATGCTCCCACATTGATGATAATGGAATGAACCTGTAAACCTGTAAGCCAGTCCCAAATATATGTTGTCCTTATAAAAGTTGTCTTGGTCATGGTGTCTGTTCACAGCAGTAAAACTCTAAGACAATCAGCTTCTATATATTAATGAACAGGTAGTTATCAAAAATTAAACACATGATCAAAACTAGGAAAAATATACAATATCTTTCACTATCATGGAAGTGAAAATGGTTCAATCCACAATGGCTATTATGAAACAAATAAACAAGTACTTTCAAAGATATGAAGAAAAAGAAACTCTACAAGTAGCAAATGTAAATTGATCAATGTGGAAGTTTCTCAAAACACTAAAATTAAAAGAGCCATATGATCCAGCTCTGCCACTTCTGTGCACAAAACAAAAGGATCTAGAGTAACGTACCATAGAGATAACTACACATCTCTTTAGTGCAGTTCCACTCACATGGATAAAGGAGATCTGGTACATAAGGACCACAGAGTCTCATTCAGCCAAGAATGAATGAATCATGTCATTCTCTGAAAAAAGCATAATGTGTAAAAGTAGATATCATCACATTAAGCAAAATAAGTTCAATACAGAAAGTTAAACATTATGTGTTTCTATCACTTATAAGACCTAAATTTTTATAGGTATGTAAAATCATATACATATATGTATATACATTTGTGTATATATATATGAATGTGTGGACATATATCAGAAGTGACATTAGGAAAAGAAAGGATACGATTTAGAAATAGAAAGAGGAGGAGAGACTAAAAGAGAACATGGAAAACAATAAACATGGCTGAGGTACATGATGCACTCAGAAGGTACTGTCTATAAGAAAACCAGGATATTACATATGATAAATTCATATCAATAAACATGTTTTAAAAGAGTTAACATTATGAAAAACAATGTTGAATTATTGATAATACAAGTACACATTTGAAATATTAATATATTGAGATGCATTACACAAAAATATGTCATAAACATATGTATCATCATGATAAAAGGGAAAATTCATAAGAAATGTATGACAATGATAACTATAACTATAAATTATATATATATATATATATATATATATACAAAAGAGTCCCAAAATCAGAAAAGAGAAACATTCTAAGCTATTAATTGAAGGCTTTAACATCTAATTCTTAATTATTATAACAACTTTGCAGAAAATGCCAAAGGAAATAGAGTTGAACAATGGTATAAAAATGAGACCTAAGAGATGCACAGAATATATCAACAGAATATACATTTTTTTTTCAGAAACACAGAATATTCTGCATCAAATGTAAGGACATAAGATATGAATAAATCTGAGGAAACTAAAACCCCACAACACAATGAATAAAATTACAAATTAACATAACTGAGACATATATGAAAATCTATAACTTAAATAGGACATTTCTAAGTAATGACTGGTTTGAAATACATGGTTCATGTTTAGCTGATTTTGAGCCACAATGCCAAGGAAATTCAGTGGAATAAAAATAATCTCTTCAACAAACAGTAGTGGGACAGGTAGATATCCACATGCAAAATAAGTAAGCTGGACCCTATGTTTTCTCTCTCTCTCAAAATAGAACATAGGTCTAAACATAAGGCTTCAGTTTATAAAATATTTAGAAGAAAATTCAAGAGTAAATATTTCTGTTCTTTGAAGTGGTGATGGTTTCTTCATGTAGAATGAAAAACACAAGAGAGGAGGGGTTAGAATAGAATGAGATTAAAACTTCTATGCTATAAAAGAATCAAATAAGCTGAGCTCTTTGATTTTGACAGTTAAGTGGCTCACCATTCTACACAATGATGCCAGCTCCACAGGTGAACAGGAAAATGCAAACATCACACCAGTAGGGTAGAGACTCAAAGGGAAGTGAAATCAGTGAGCACATAACAGTAGGAAAGAGTTCCACACTAGTGTTCTAACCAGATTAAATGTCTCCTCCTTTGTGATTAACCCTTTTAGAAAAGTTCTTAAAATACCACAGGTGATCACTGTCTCTCAATCATGGTCCCGGTTCAATATGTTGCCAACAATATAAGTAGAATGAACTGTGAACAAGTCTCTGGTCAAACTGAAATACAAAGTATTTTCTTCCCCTAGGAAGTGTAATGGGCAGCATCAGAACTGGTATTCACAATGCAGAAATGACCACAGTTCCTTTCAACCTTCCAGTTAGATAGCTACATAAGATTTTGAAGGTTTCTAAGTTCACTTATTCTTTCTGATTATTAAAGTGATGTGATTATAATATAAATAATGTTTTACATGGTTGAAGAACATATATAAGCAATTTTTTATCCTGCTTTTTAATCTTTAAGAATAAAGTATTTTTCCTGTTATTCTTTTAAAATATATCTTAAAGGCAGTGTGTCATGTACATATTGTACATACATGTACATTATATTGTATTATTAAATGATGTCTTTATAGCTATACATATATATTAATTTTACCTTACAGCTAGTATACCTGAAATGAATTTTAAAGGATGCATTTTGATCCAGTTGAGATTAGTTTTGTAGCAGTCCAGGAAGAGTCAGAGTGCAGACCACAGACCATTTAAAAGCACTTGATATGTTCTCATAACTGTTTCCATAAAGTGTGTACCAGAAAACATTCTCTCTTGTCCTCTCCATTCCTAGGTTTAAGTGTGATATGTATCCATATGTGTGCATGTAAACACACATGGGTGTGAAATACACACATTTTTTCCGTGTTGGAAAGATAAAAAAGTAAATTTGGCATTTAATAGTGAATCACTGTTCTTCATTCTGAACACTGAGTTATATTTGTATGTTTCTCACTTGTGTGGATTTTCTGGGTTTTCTAACCAGGTCTTTAGTCTTTTGTCTATTTTTTTTTTTTAGGTCATACTAATTTCTATCATCCCTAAGGTCTTGTTGTTTCTGAGCAATAGCTTTCCAAGATTGTTGTTGTAAGGACATTCTCCTACTCTGTTACCTCTCTCCTATCATCCTCACTAGTACAGTACATGTCCTTACTTCTGTTTATTGAGTTTGTCAAATTATTTCTGTGCCACTTTTTATCACTTTGTGGAGCCTTTCCTTTTCTCAAAATCTGTTTCTCATTAATAGTGTCAGCTTAAAGTAATTTCACAATTATTCTAACAGTCCTTCAATTGATGGATGGATAATGAAACTGTGGTACCTATACATCATAGAATAAGATCCAGCTGTCAAGAAAAATAGAGCCATGAACTCGGAAGATAAACAGACAGAACTAGGAAAGATCATATTGACTCAGACTTGGAAAAACAAACATCACATCTCTCTCATCTCTAACTCCTAACTGAAAACCTTGAAACAAGAGCCTATAATCTGGAGCAAATACAGAGACCAAGAAAGTAAAAAGGGACCATGGTAGTGGGAGGAGCACTGGTGTGAGTACGTGCATGCCTAATGAAACTTTACCATACAGCCTGAAAATGCTCCTCCCAAGAGCCACAGACTAAGAAAAACTCCAACAACAGATGAGAAGCTCCCTTTATTTTTTTAAATTTTTATTGGATATTTTATTTATATTTTAGATGTTATCACCTTACCCCATCTCCCCCAGGAACCCTCTATCCCATCCCCCCTCTTCCTGCTTCTATGAGGATGTGCCCCCACCTACATCCCCCCACTCCCACCTCCCCACCCTCGAATTCCCCCACATTTGGCATCCAGCCTTCATGGGATCAAGGATCTCCTCTCCCATCTATGCCCAACAAGGCCATCCTGCCCTACATATACAGCTGGAGCCTGTGTGCTCCCAGGCTGGTGGTTTAGACCCTGGGAGCTCTGGCTGGTTGGTATTGTTGCTCTCCTCATGGGGCCCGCAAACCCTTTTAGCTCCTTCAGCTCCTCCTCTCTAACTCCTCCATTGGGAACCCCTTGTTCAGTTCAATAGTTAGCTGTGAGCATCTGCCTCTGAATATGTCAGGCTCTGGAGGACCTCTAAGGAGACAGCTATGTCAGGCTCCTGTCAGCAGGCACTTCCCGAGAGACGGTCCCTTTCAAGTTGTTGGTCAGAAAGTCCAAGATATTCAAAACACTTATGAAGTCTCAACAACATGTCTGCCTAAATAAAATCTGCACACAGCTGACAACAATTGATGTACTAACATAGGAGGCTATAGGAAGGGGAAATCTCAGGTATCCTCAAGCCTAGACAAATGACTTGAAGCAATTAGGAATGCAGAGAATGCAAGTTAACAGTCTCCCCAGGGAAGTGAATAGCTACTGGTTTTCTAACACCAGGTGGCCAGCCCTGAAATCATACTCATACAGGTTTCAGATAGACTGAATTTTTATGTATATATTTAATAATATATATTTTAGTATCATATATTATTACAGTACTTTTTAAAGAAAAGGATATGAATCTAAGAAACAACAAGGGGAAATATAGTAGGGGCTGAAGGGAGGAAAGGGAAGGAGACAATTATGTAATTATATTTTAATTTCAAAAAAGAAACAAGTAAAAAGTTTTATTTCAATTTAAAGTAAATTCTAACTAAGACTTTTATTCCTTATTAGACATAAACTGTGACTAATAAAAATACTGCTCATTTCTTTGAGTAAAATCAATCTTTCTTTGTCTTCTTGCTATTTTATTTCTATACCCTAAGAAATCTATGTAATATAGTTTTTAGTTTCCTTCCCTTCATGTTTCAACATTTATTCCTTCATTGTCTACTAGGGCCATGCTGTTTTAGTTATTGCTGTGTCACTATACAAATATACATATAACTTCCAGTTTGCATCTGCATCCGGGGCTAACCAAGCGCCACAACAATCTGGACCACAGTCCCGCCCCAAACACCAGTCCCACCCAGAAAGATCAGGTCTCCCAGGAGTGCTAACACACCAAATATCACAGGTGAGACCACAATTGCTGCCCCAAAACAGGGCCCAAGTGGGACCTGACAGGAGCCCACAGGACCCAGGAACCACAGAGCAGCCAGAGACAAAAATTATGCCAGTTTCCATCAGCACCCGGGGCTGATCCTGTGCCACAACTATCCAGAACTCAGTCCAGCCAGGCACCCCAGTCCTGCCCAAAGAAAGCAGTCTCCCAGAAGTGCTAACACATCAAAGATCACAGGAGTGCTGACAAACCTAAGACCACAGACTCCCAGGCTCACAGGAGGGACAAGCTCTAGTCAGAGACAACAAAACCAGCTAACACTAGAGATAACCAGATGGCAAGGAACAAGCACAAGAACATATGAAACAGAAACAAAGGCTACCTGGAATCCTCAGAACCCAATTCTCCTACAACAGCAAGCCCTGGATACCCCAACACATCAGAAAAAGCAAGATTCTGATTTAAAATCTCATCTCATAATGATGATAGAGGACTTAAAGAGGGACATAAATGACTCATTTAAAGAAATACAGGGAACCTCAGTAACAAAGACAGACACTACCTAAGAGTAAATGACTGGGAAAAAAATCTTTCAAGCAAATGGTACCAAGAAACAAGCTGGCGTAGACATTTTAATATACAATAAAATCGAGTTTCAACCAGAAGTTAACCAAAAAAAAAAAAAAAATGAGGAAGGACATTTCATTCTCATCAAAGGAAAAATCTATCAAGATGAACTCTCAATTCTGAACATCTATGCTCCAAATGCTAGAGCACCCACATACATAAAAGAAACTTTGCTAAAGCTCAAAGCACACATTGAACCTCATACAACAATAGTGGGAGATTTCAACACCTCACTCTCACCAATGGACAGACCATGGAAACACAAACTAAACAGAGACACAATGAAACTAACAGAAGTTATGAACCAAATGGATTTAACAGATATCTATAGAAAATTTCATCTTAAAACAAAAGAAAATTAACTTCTCAGCAACTCATGGTACATTCTCCAAAACTGACAATATAATTGGTCACAAAATAAGCCTCAACAGATACAAGAAGATTGAAATAATTCCATCCATCCTATCAGATCACCTCAGACTAAAACTGGTCTTCAATAACAACAAAAGCAACAGAAAGCCAATGGAAGCTGAACAACTCCCTACTCAATGATAAGTTGGTCAGGGAAGAAATTAAAGACATTTTAGAATTTAATGAAAATTAAGGCACAACATACCCAAACTTATGGGACACAATGAAAGCAGTGCTAAGAGGAAAACTCATAACTCTGAGTGTCTCCAATAAGAAACTGGAGAGAGCATACATTAGGAGCTTAACAGCACACCTGAAAGCTCTAGAACAAAAAGAAGCAAATACACCCAAGAGAAGATGGCAGGAAATAATCAAACATAGGCCTGACAAAACCAAGCATAAACAAAGAGAACTATACAAAGAATCAACAAAAGCATGAGCTGGTTCTTTGAGAAAATCAATAAGATAGATAAACCTTTAGCCAGACTAACCAGAGGGCACAGACACAGTATCCAAATTAAGAAAATCAAAAATGAAAAGGAAGATAAAACAACAGAAACTGAGGAAATTAAAAAAAAAAACCATCAGATCCTACTACAAAAGCCTATACTCAAAAAAAAAATCTGGAAAATGTAGATCAAATTGATAATTTTCTAGACAGATACCAAATACCAAAGTTAAATCAGGACCAGATAAGCCATCTAAAGAGTCCCCTACCTCCAAAAGAGATAGAAGCAGTCATTAAAAGTCTCCCAATCAAAAAAAAAAAAAAAGGCCCAGATGGCTTCAGTGCAGATTGCAAATCCATCCATTCTTATCTCCTTGTACAAAGCTCAAGTCCAAGTGGATCAAGGACCTCCACATTAAACCAGATACACTGAAACTAATAGAAGAGAAACTGGGGAAGAGCCTCAAACACATGTGCACAGGAAAATTTCCTGAACAGAATATCTATGGCTTATGCCCTAAGATCAACAATCAACATATGGAACCTCATAAAATTGCAAAGCTTCTGTTAGGCAAAGGATGCTGTCAATAGGACAAAATGGCAACCCACAGTTTGAGAAAAGATCTTTAATAACCCTACATCTGATAGAGTGCTAATATCCAAAATATAAAAAGAATTCAAGAAATTAGACTCCAAAGAACAAATGATCCTATTAAAAATGGGGTACAGAGCTAAACAGAAAATTCTCAACTGAGGAATCTTGCATGGCTGAGAAGCACCTAAAGAAATGTTCAATATCCTTAGTCATCAAGGAAATGCAAATCAAAACAACCCTGAGATTCCACCTCATACAAGTCAGAATGGCTAAGATCAAAAACTCAGGTGATAGTAGATGCTGGTGAGGATGTGGAGAAAGAGGAACACTCTCCTCCACTGCTGGTGGGATTGCAAGCTGGTGCAACCACTCTGGAAATTAGTCTTGTGGTTCCTCAGAAAATTGGACATAGTACTACCTGAGGACTCAGCTATATCACTCTTGGGCACATACCCAAATGATGCTCCAACATACAACAAGGACATATGCTCCACTATGTTCATAGCAGTCTTATTTATAATAGCCAGACTGGAAACAACACATATGTCCCTCAACAGAGGAATGGATACAGAAAATGTGGCACTTTTACACAATGGAGTACTACTCAGCCATTAAAAACAAGGCCTTCATGAAATTCACAGGCAAATGGATGAAACTAAAAAATATCATCCTGAATGAGGCAACCTAATCCCAAAAGAACACACATGGTTTGTACTCACTGATAAGTGGATATTAGGAAAAAAGCTCAGAATACCCAGGAAACAACTTACAGATCATATGACGGTCAAGAAGAAGAAAGATCAAAGTGTGGATACCTCAGTCCTACTTAGAACGGGGTGGGCAAGACTTGGGAGGATGAGCCAGGAGGAAAAAAGGGGGGGCAATATCAGGTGTGGGAAGAGACAAGGAGATGTACAGAGGGTGAGGAAATTCAAAAGAGGGGTGTACCAATGTGGGATGGGAAACTGGGGGTAGCCAACCGAAAGACCCAGACACTAGGAAAGCAAATGTCTCCCAAGACCCAATGGGGATGATATTAGCTGAAATACCCAACAAAGGAGAAAGAACCTGTAGAAAACATATCCAGAGGTTAAGCCCCTGATTGAAGAGATGGGACCACCAACCATTCTCAAAACCCACAATTGTTCCTGTCTAAAGGAAATACAGGGACAAAGAGTGGAGCAGAGCCTGAAAGAAAGGCCATCCAGAGACTGCCCCACCTGGGGATCCATCCCATAGGTAACCACCAAACCCTGACACTATTGCTGATGCCCAGAAGTGCTTGCTGACAGGAGCCTGATACCGATGTCTCCAGAGAGGCTCTACAAGAGCCTTACAGATACAGATGCAGATGCTTGCAGTCAAACATCTGACTGAGCAGTGGGACCCCAATGGAGGAGTTAGGGGAAGAACTGAAGGAGCTGAAGGAGTTTGCAACCCCATAAAAAGAACAATATCAGCCATCCAGACACCCCAGAGCTCCCAGGGACTAAACCATCAACCAAAGGATACACAGGGAGGGACCCATGGCTCCAGCTGCAAATGTAGCAGATGATGGCCTTATCTGGCATCAAAGGGAGAGGATGCCCTTTGTCCTGTGAAGGTTTGATGCCCCAGCATAGAGGAATGCTAGGTTGGTGAGTTGGGATTGGGTAGGTGGGGGGAACACCCTCGTGGAGGTAGGGGGAGGGAGTGGGGGCTAGAGGGATTTGGAGAGGAAACTGGGAAGGGGGATGACATTTGCAATGCAAATCAACAAATTAACCAATAAAAAATTAAATAAAAAACAAAAACATATACATATGTACATATGTAGATAGGTATATATATACTTATATATGTATGCATATGTACATATAGGCATATATGCCTTCATTATTGTCAGTATTATAACATTGAAATAGCATGCTGAAAGCAAATTTTGGGGAGGAAAAGGTTTATTTGCGTTACACTTGTACATTGTAGTCCACACTGAAGAACTCAGGTGAGGAACTCACACTGGGCAGGAACCTGGAGACAGGAGCTGAGGCATAGGCAATGGTGGTGTGCTGCTTATTGTCTTGCTCATAACGGTTTGTTCAGCCTATCTTCTTATAGAATGGAGGACAAACACCCAAAGGATAGTACCACCAACAATGAACTGGGCCATCCCCCATAAATCACTAATTAAGAAAATGGTCTACGGACAGCTCGATAGGCAAATCTTACTGAGGCATTTTCTTGAGGTTTCCTCCTCTCAGATGACCTTAGCTTGTGCCAAGTTGACATAACACTACCCAGCATAGTATACTAATACTCATGTCCTTCTAGTGGCTTGCATAGTTTACATACAACTTTTAGACCTATATAATATTTGCTATTCCTCTTAATTTTATTACAGTTGCTTGTTTGTTATAAGTGAACACATGGGTAAGTGAAAGCCCTTGCACATGTTGAAAACATCAGAGAAAAACCTGAGGGAGTCAATTCTACCTTATGGGTCACAGGGACTTAATTTTGTCATCAGATTTGTACCTTTTACCTAATGAACTATTTCACCAGCCAAATGTTTCCTCTTCTTGTCCATATATTTGACAAGATAGCCCAGAAAAATGACTTTATAAGCAAGCTGAAAGACATCCCACTGAGGCTTTCTTTGCAATTCTAGTAGAGTTATAACTAATCTTGGAATATTGTCTCCTCAGCTATGAATGACCATGCCTTTACATTCTTTGCAAACTCTCTTCTGGCTTTCAAGTAAGTGTTACAGCTTCCTATACGAGCTTTCCATTTTACTTTTCCTCTCCCTCAAAGCAGACATCAGGAAGGAAGGCCCCAAATCTAACAATGTATCAGAAGACAGAGTTGATCATTTATTATCTACTCATGTTGCAACAGAAATCATTTAAGCAAAAGCTTTACACTTTGAACTATAAAAGAGTTGAAGTTCACATGAAAATAAAAACTCAAAAAGAAGTGAGGAAATACAGATACATTGTTATTAAATAGAGCTTTCACAGAAGAAAGTATTTAAGACTTAAAATTTTAATTGAGTTGGGAGTTACTAATGAAAATGAAAATAATTACAATCTCTAAACCATGCAAAGCTGGGAATAATTCCTAGATAATTCTTCAATCATCAAGATAGATGTCATCCACATTACAGTCAGCCACTTGTGGCTTCTAGGCACTTAAAGTGAGAATGGCTTCTCATCCCTGCAAGGACAAAATGCACAACAGGATCCAAAGACTATGAATACTTAAATACCACATCAAGAATACTCCAGTGTTCTTTATTCCTACTAGCGTGCTCTGTTAGAATTCATTCTGGGTCCCAAAATATCCCCAGAAAATGCTAATTAATCTTTCCTGATTTTCAGCATGTGTCTCTGGATGGGAAGATAAAGATCTGCAAAAGTCAATGATAATGCAGTGAATGAAAATCTACTCTGAAATAGTATGAGAATACTCACAAAATGTAGGTTTTATATTTGGAGCTCAGAAATTAGATGCATGCTGTGCAGACTCACCAGGAAGAGACACAGCATCAAAGACAAACAGAGAAAAGTCACTTTACAAGACACTTAGAAAACTGCCAGGTCCTCAGATATGTCAAATTCACTAAATAGTAAAGGCTGGAGCCCTACATTGTCCTCTTCCTAATCACTGAAGGAAAACATCAACGACAATGTGATTAACTAAGTACAAGAAGCATTTAAAGAGGTGTAGAATTCTTTGGCAAATTTCATGATGGAGACATTTTGTACCTCTTTGTTATATTTTTAACTTCTGATAAATCACTAAATTGGAAATCTCACAGTGGCTTCTGGGCATCATCTCTGGTTATTCAAATACTCAACATTTAATTGTAATGTTTCTGTGGCACAGAACACTTTATAAATGAAGCAATCTGCAACCTCCTGCTTGACACTTTATCCTCTTTATTTGTTGTCCTCCACTCTCCCTTACTCTTACCAGATACCTAACAGGGGACCATACATACAACAAGGCACCCAATCCTATTTGCCTAGATGAATGATGAGTCTCTGTGGTTTCCTGTAGGCCTAAAGCATGTCTTTTAGACTTATTTAAGAGATCAGTTACATGCCATCCAAGGCACTCCAGTGGGCTACATGGCCACAAATCAGTATGATGGGTCAAACAAGTTAATGTCTCTTTAGAATGTATCCAAACTTCTTTGCTGTAAAAATAATATTATTCTAACATTTTACTTTTCTCAAATTGTAACATAAAAATATTATCTTGAGATTCTTCTACTCAAAAAAATAATACAATTGGATGTTACTGTCTTACACTCAATATATTAATAAAAAACAAATCCTAATTTTTGTTATTTGCCTAAATTTAAAATGCATCATTTCTTCAGAAGTTGGACATATTGTGCCTAGATACCATAAATCCAATAACATACAAAATACTTATAAATCATAAAATGAATAATACATGCAAATTTTATTTTTCTTATCACTCTTGTCTGTTAGGAATTATTTGCAGACAAACTATTTTACTCAGAACTTCATCAACAGTTTTCTTGTTATAAAAATTACAGTTTATAGATAGAGGCCATGCATTTCCCTACAGTATTAGACAAGGATACAAGCCCTATATAACTTTCAGAAGCCCCAGTAGCTCCACTAAAGAATTACATCATTCAAAGATAGGCAGTATCAGTTGTGAGTGAGTGAGTGTGTATGTGTGTGTGTGTGTGTCTGTCTGTCTGTCTGTCTGCAAAATTATTCATGGATTTTGCAGTTCTTCTGATGCTTACTATATGAATATCAAAGGCCTTTTTCCCCAGATGCTCAGAAATGTTGCCAAATTGTGCTAAAACAAAATCACTCAGAGAATATAAGCTAGCATCAAGACTAATAAAACCACTAACTTCACAGACTTTCACAAATGACGGGATGAAAACAACAGTTTTCAGCCATCAAGTATTTCAATACTTCACTTTGTTTCTATGATGCATTTGTCCCATATGAACTATTTACAAAAGGAGTTGTAATGGACTTTGGGGACAAGAATAAGATTCCTGTAGGAAATGTTAAAACTAATTTTGATGGGACGCAGAGTTAGAGACGGCTGTTAAGAGATGGAGTGCTGCCATAGGGTGGGGTTTTGTTTTGGTTCCTGTTAGAGTTGCAGGTGTTTGGCTCCAGTTAAAATCAGGGCCAGCTGTGATATTTCAATAATTCTGATGTTTCCCTCACAATATTTCTCAGAAGTGATGCTTCCTGGTGATGTCTTACACCTGACATATTCAACTTGTGTGGTACAAATGGAAAATTATGGTAAATAACACCAATTTGTGACACCCTTTGCCCTTCTTCCCCTCCCTCAGGTCATAACATCAAGGACAAAGAAAAACATGAAACATGGGTGCTCTAATCATTCACAGTTGAGAATAAGATGATGATATTCAAGAATGACCAAATACAGTCTTCAGGGAAGTCCTAGGGCAGCCTGGAGTGCTCCTTGATGCTCAGTGTAGGTAATAGTGCTTTTTAATGCTCTCCGTGGTAGGATCCATACCTAGTTTTGCAGGAACTTGAATAGTTTCTATTAAAAGTTCATTTTCTTTTAAGTTTACTTGAGTTGGAAACCCTCAAACCACAGTGTATCTCATGCACATGTTCCCAAGGGCATATTCATAGGACCATGCTGAGGTCATCTAGTAAGCTGTTAAAACGTTTTACGAATTCCTTTAATGTACTGCACAATCTTGGCCTGATTAATAAAAAAGATATTTTAAGAAAGCACTTGGGAAAGAAGCTAACTATTAAAATCTACATGTAGATAATCTATATTACATTCTATAATGTGTTGTGCTTCCCTTTGATAATTTGTCATTGGGAGAGGAAAACAATAAAACTATCACTTCAAGACTTTTGCATCAAAACATCTCAGAACTATTGGTACATTCAGGCAAAACCCCTCTGGTATTTGTCATTAACAGCAGATATTCACGGGGTCACTTGAATCATTCAAAGATCAGATCATTTAATCAGAGGAGTAAAAGGTAGGAAATCTTCTATCTAGCTAATAAACAGCATATAATATGTTGCCTTTCAGTTGAGATGAAAATTCAAATTTTCTTTTTTAAAGGAAAATAATAAAGCCATCAAGTAAATTTTAATTTTCTACCAAGTCTTTCCAACCACAGGTGGTAGGTAAATGGCACGCAAAATTCTCTTTTATTCTTTGAATTTTCAGTCCCCCTTTCCCACCTCCATAGTTGGACATACCCCTTTTCACCTCATCAGGGACTTCCTTCCTGTGCCTTGTTCCAGGCCTTGTACTTCGCCCAAAGTGATTTCTAATTAAGCAAGCAGCTGTGCTGGCACAGCACACATGGGGCATAGGGCCACAGAACCAGTGGCCATTCCCACATCTGAAAGAAAGTGGCCAGTTTTTTAGACCCAGGGCCAAGAAACTCTCTAATTCATAAGAGGAAAAAAATAGGAAGGTACTTCAAACAAAAATCATACTTCAAAAAATACTTTCTATGGAAAATTAAAAACTAGAGGACTGTCAATCAGAAATGAGGGAGGGCCACACACTTTTGGCAAAGAATTTGTGAACACATTTTTATAAAAAGGTAGCAAGAGTATGACTTTAGAGAATTAACTTCATGGCTAGAATGGAGGTGACTCTGCTCATAAGCATAGGTAAAGCAGATGTATCTGAAACAATAAAACCTAAAGAGCACTGTCTTTGTAGGAGGAGCTAAAGTGGGAGGAGTAAGGAGAAGAAGAGGAAAAGGAAGAGGAGGAGCTAGAGAGGGCAGAGATGTAGGAGGGTGAACAGCCACGCAGGTAAGAACAGTCTCGGGTAACAACTTATATTTAAGTTAGCTAATTGGGAAACAACTCTAATTGTATGGGCATATTGTTATTGAACATTACCAAACATATAAAGCATTTGATTAATATTTAAGCATTAGAGTCTCATTTTCCTACCGGGTCTGCATGGCAGGCTGGATGGTCTGGGCAATGCCCAGCCTGTGGAGACAGTGTGGAAGATTGCCAGAGCTATCACCCACGCTGGCATCTCGTGGGTAGCAGGGCTGGTGTCTCTCACTACCTGAGCCGATGGCCCGAGCTGAGCAGTGGCAGTATGGCTGCAGCTGCTCCTGGCCGCAGGCCTAGGCTAGTCAGGAGCATGGCAGCTGATTAAGAAATTGAATGCCACCATTTTAAATAATTACATTAACATGTCTTAAATATTTTTCAGGTGCTGTGGTAAGGCACCGTGACCAACGCAACTTGTAGAGTAGTTTATTTGGGGCTCATAGTTTCAGAGAATGGGGAGCATGGCAGCAGGCAGGCAGCCATAGCTCTGAGCAGTAGCGAAGAGCTTACATCTTGACCTATAAGCTTGAGGCAGAGAGACCTAGCTGATAATGGTGTGAGTCTTTTCAAATCTCAAGGCCAACTCTCACCAAGAGACCTGCTCCAATAAGGCCACACCCAAAATCCTTCCCCAACAGTTCCACCAACTGGGAACAAGCTTCAAAGCAAATGACCATATAGGGGCCATTTTCATTCAAACCACCAGAGGCACCATTATAATAAAAGCTGCTAGTGCACTGAGTTACTATCTAGCCTTCCCTGTACTCCTACTCTCTGGTAACATCTCATCTGATGCTGCAATAACACTGTATAACAGAGCAATAAAACTCTATTTTAACATTTGACATGTAGAAAAATGTTTACTTTAGAATGCTGATAAATGTGTAATAAATGTAGCAATTCTGACACTTGCCCACTATTTTACACACAGTCCCTTAAATCATCAAAATCAATTCTTCTAATCCTAAAAATAAGGTTGGTCAGTCCATTTTCAGAGGCAAAAAGGAACCACTTTAAACTTAGAAAACCTGTACTCCCCAAAGTTAACCAAATTTTAAATTAATGATTCATGAATCTACAAATATTATTACATACCTGCTATTTCATTCAATTTTAATTTATTTTTTTAGAAATACAGAGAATACTAAATTTATACTAAATCTCTAGCATTTGGTACCTAGTAAATACAATAAGGCAACTGGATAAGTGACAAACTCTTTTAAATGGTAGTTTATATTTTTATATCTTTGGCTTTTAAGATGCCGTAGCAGTACTGAAACTTGCTATGTAGCCCAAAGAGGCCTTGAACTCATGACATTCTGCCTGACTCAACCTCCAGAGTGCTAGGATTTCATGAATGAGCCAACAGAGTGATTGATTGGACAATTTTACATGTCACACATTAATGTAGTTTTTAAAAGTATTTCATACATTTTTTAACTCTGATTTCCCCCACATTATATAAGATTTTACAAATTCAAAATTTGGACAGGACAAATACTTCAAGTACAAGGAAAAGAAGGCAGTCCAACTCTTGGATAGAACAAACAAGAACACTTGAAAATTTCATAGTCATCTTTGATTATTTCTGTAATGTTTACAATACATTGCTTCCTATTGTTTACAAAAGTCCACAGAAGTTGCACAAATACATTTCATACTTAAATTCCAAAGAAAGATTTGACTGTGAATAAGGAAGATTTTTTTTACACTTCATTTATCAATAGCAATCGGAGTATAATTAAATATTTATGATGATAGAATTACAAGTAGACTCCACTTTTGCTGGGTAAGAGAGCTGATTGTAAAGTCTTTGTAGGTGATATGAGACGATGATATCTAACAAATAATATCATTCTTCCTCATTGATAAATAGTATAATGACTAAATAGTGCCATAGACTGAAAACAAACAAAAAGCGTTTGCATTCCATAACAATTACTTTGCAATGAAAATTATTATATTTCATTCATTAAAGTAACAAATTTCACTTGTTAAGACTACAAGGTTCAATTAGTAATGAAAATATGAATGAACTAATATTCACTTCTAAGACCATCACTTGACCTACTGTACAGTAGTGGGTAAAATTTTAAAATACAAAAATAAAGCAAAACCTAAAACTAGAAAATATTGTAAACTTGTGTTGCAGAAATTTACTTTTGCTTTGGCAACATTGTTCCTGATAAGATATTCACTGAATAACAAAACTGTTGATGAATAAACTCTCTAGGAAAATATACACTAAGTTGACATAAACTGGAAGTCCTATACAGCTCACAACACCTCCATAAAGTGACAGGTGAAGGCATCAAGTGAGCAAACCACCATCATGCATTACAGACAGATGTGCACATGCTCACCTCTTTCCAGGAGTCAGCAGGGGTCCCTTCCTGATTACTCACACAAGACACACCATACCCACTTAATATAAAACCTATACTCCCTATTATTTTATTATAAAATAGATTATTGTCTTGATATGAAAATAAAACACAAAAAATTCTTAAATTTGTTTGCTTTTCTCTAGTAATAACTATAGGTTCTAAACTAAGTGCATTCACATTTGCTTTTAAGTGAACATTTATATTAAATAAAGGCACCGGTGTTAAAGAGGTTGATTTTCCAACATTTTTCTCCTTTAGAAAGGTATGTTACTTGCAATAATTCATTTAAATTTAAAACTTCTACTATATATGGATAAATAACTCAAGAAAAGATACTATATAATTTTGTAAGTGTTAGAAACTGTCAAGATACCTGAGCCATAATAAAATCTTTACAGAAAAAATAAAGTTCCATTATATTTTGAAGATTTACATGACTCTAAGATACAGTAAGTTGTTTCTATTTCTTATAGTAAGTATGACATAAAAATAGTGTGGAGAGCATCTAAATTTGAAGAATATTTTAGAAGAAAATTTTCAGGTGCCTCTTCTTGCTCAGTACACAGCCTATATTTTTTTCTTTGTAAATAGCACTATTAACCAAACATAAAGGCCTGAACCTTATAGAACTAGATATGACTTGCTTTAATATGATCATAGAGGATATTTAATATGATTTAGAGAATGCAACTGTGAAACTTATCATATTTATTTCTATCAATTGTGGTCATTGAGTCCTGGCCCCTGTCTATATTTCTCTTTATCAGGAAATAAAAGGCCCATGATTCTGAAAATTTTATGTATTTTAAGTATGCTTGATTTTGCAGACTTGTAAGTATGACTGTAGACAGCTAGTTGTTTCTATGATTCTTTCTATGTTAGAAACACAAACAATTTTAATCAAATAGTAAAATACTGTGTCATGTGACTTAGGCCTAAGATCAATAGTTATTGCTCCTTTATGTAAGTCAATAAGGATTAAAAAAAAAAAGCAACTAGAAAATTCAAAAGTACGAACCTGGGCTTCTGAAAACACATCCTTTAGACTGTTGATTGGGCCATATGGGATCCCACTTCCTTCAAAGAGACAAAGCCACTTGGCAGTCACTTCTTCTGCAAACCTGGGTGCAGACAAACAGGAGGTTTAACAATCTAAAGAGGGTGACACATGCTCTTCTC
Organism: Grammomys surdaster; assembly: GCF_004785775.1. Classification (NCBI taxonomy): domain Eukaryota; kingdom Metazoa; phylum Chordata; class Mammalia; order Rodentia; family Muridae; genus Grammomys; species Grammomys surdaster. Next base: position 324,987 of record NW_021604639.1, on the reverse strand, counting down.
TTCTGCGGCATCTTTCAAGTAACTAATGGTGATTTAAAATATGCTTCCTCAGTTTTCTTCACTGTGAGGGTTTAGAGAAAAGCATCCATAGAATATGACTTGAGTGGTCCTGCTGTTGTCACAGCAGATCCTCAGGCTAGCAGAGTGCTTCCTACTATGTATTCTCTGACAAAGCATCCCTGGAAAGGAGACAACTGGGGAATGTGAACTGAATTATAAGTGCGTTTGAGGGATCTACATATATAATCATCATAATTGCAATGTGAGCATGAACTTACGCACTAGCTAACCCCTCAAAATGAAAAACACACTAATGTGTTAAAACTAAGCTACTGTTGAAGTAGATATGAATTAATAGTTACAGCCATTGGCCTTAACAACTTGTTAATCTGCATTGTAATATAAGAATTGGAAAAGCAAACATGTAAAGACAGCTGTATATGTATTCAATACCCACCCAGCTTCTACACAAAAAGTATTATTTCTTACCATTAAGCACAATGACTTTCCTGTTCTGGTATCAGCACTTGGAAAATGGGAACAGGAGGATCAGTTCAAGGTTATTAGATGCTACAGAGCAAGTTTGAGAAGCCTGTACTACTAGAAATATAGATTTTAATTTCAGCCCCATAATTTTCTCTTTGAAGTATTTAAAATGTTTTTCCATAAAAACACAATAACATAAAGCTAAATATCTTGCTTCTAGTTGGTTCTTGACAAATATGTTTTCTTTTCAATGACTGCTATTTTCATTTCCTGGCCAAGACATACTGATTGATAGATGGATGGATAGATAGATAGATAGATAGATAGATAGATAGATAGATAGATAGATATAGATGTACAACATCAAAATGATATGTTCAAAGATTCAAAAAATAGTTTACACCTGGAACATTTTTCATAGAGTGTCAGTTATTTATATTTCCTAAGAAATGTGTTACAATCATTGGTCTGATAAATTTTCTAGATGACTTCCAGTTTCCTTTTGTGCCTTGATCTGATCCTGTACCACACCTCTCCATACCCCAAAACTGCCCGGAGAGAGCTGGTTTCCCAGGACTTCTGGCACACCTGTGAGCACAGGTAAGACCACCACTTCTGCTCAAATTCCTGGCCCAAGAGGGACCAGCCCAGAGTCATCAGGACACAGGAACCAAGGAAGATCCAGGAACAGGATCCTTCCAGATTCAGTCTGCACCCCAGAGCTGACCTTGTGCCATAGCTCTCCATATCCAAATTCCTACCAGAAAAAAACTGTTCTCCCAGGAATACTGACACACAGTATTGCAGGAGGAACAAGCCACAGTCAGAGACAGCAAGACCAGGTAACACCAGAGATAATCAAATGGCAAGAGGCAAGGGCAAGAACATGAGCAACAAAAACCAATGCTACTTATCATCAGAACCAAGTACTCCCACCACAGTGAACCCTGGATATCCCAACACATCAGAAAAGCAAGGTTCTGATTTAAAATCTCATTTCAGGATGATGATGATAGAGGACTTTAAGAGGGGCATAAATAACTCCCTTAAAGAAACACAGGAGAACACAGGTAAACAGGTAGTAGTCCTTAAAGAGGAAACACAAAAAATCTCTTAAATAATTACAGAAAATCACAACCAAACAGGTGAAGGAATTGAACAAAACCATCCAGTATATAAAAATGGAAATAGAAACAATAAATAAATCACAAAGGGAGACAACCCTGGAGATAGAAAACCTAGGAAAGGGATCAGGATTCATAGACACAAGCATCACCAACAGAATACAAGAGACAGAAGTGTCTCAGGTGCAGAAGATACCACAGAAAACATTGACACAACAGTCAAAGAAAATGCAAAATGCAAAATTCTCCTAACACAAAACACGCAGGAAATCCAGGACACAATGAGAAGACCAAACTTAAGGATATTAGGTATAGAAGAGAGTGAAGATTCTCAAATTAAACGGCCAGCATATATTCACAAAAATTATAGAAGAAAACTTCTCTAACCTAAAGAGATGCCCATAAATACACAAAAAGGCTACAGAACTCCAAATAGAATGGACCAGAAAAGAAATTTCTCCTGTCACATAATAAAACACCAAATGCACAAAACAAAGAATATTAAAAGCAGTAAGGGAAAAAGGTCAAGTAACATATAAAGGCAGTCCTATCAAAATTACATCAAACCTATCAGAATTACACCAGACTTCTCAGCAGAGACTATGAAAGCAAAAGATCCTGGACAGACATCATACAGACATAAGAGAACACAAATGCCAGCTCAGGCTATAATGCCCAGCAAAACTCTTAATTACTATAGATGAAGAAGCCAAGATGTTCCATGACAAAACCAAATTTATTAAATATCTTTTCATAAATCCAGCCCTACAAAGGATAATAGATTGAAAACTCCATCACAAAGAGGGAAATTACACCCTAGAAAAAGCAATGAATTAATCTTTCAACAAACTCAAAAGAAGATAGCCACATAAACATAATTCCACGTATAACAACAAAATTAACAGGAAGTAACAATCACTTTTCCTTAACATCTCTTAATTGACTCAATTCCCCAGTAAAAAAAGACATAGATTAACAAACTAGATAGGTAAATGGGACACAGCATTTTGCTGCATACAGGAAACTCACCTCAGTGTTAAGGACAGACACTACCTCAGAATAAAGGCTGGAAAACAATTTTCCAAGCAAATGGTCCCAGGAAACAAGCTGAAGAAGCCATTATATATTGAATAAAATCAACATTCTACCAAAAGTTATTAAAAAATATAAAGAAGGACACTTCATACACATCAAAGGAAAAATCTATCAATTCTGAACATCTATGCTCAAAATTCAAGGGCACCAACATTCATAAAGAAACTTTACTGAAGCTCAAAGCACACATTGCACTGCACACAATAATAGTGGGAGACATCAACATCCCACTCTCATCAATGAAAATAGAAACTAAACAGGGACACAGTAAAGCTAACAGAAGTTATGGACCATGTGGATTTAAAAGATATCTATAGAACATTTCATCCTAAAACAAAAGAATATACCTTCTTCTCAGCACCTCATAGTACATTCTCCAAATTTGACCATATAATCAGTCACAAAATAGGCCTCAACAGATAAAAGAAGATTGAAATAAAATCAGGGAGTAGACAAGGTTTCCCACTCTCTCCTATCTATTCAATATAGTATTTGAATTTGTAGCTAGAGCAGTTAAACAACAAAAGAAGTTCAAAGGGATACAAATTGGAAGGAAAATGTCACTATTTGCAGATGATAGGATAGTATACTTAAGTGACCCCAAAAGTTCCACCAGAGAACTCCTACAGCTGATAATCAACTTCACCAAAGTGGCTGGATATAAAATTAACTCAAACAAATCAGTAGCCTTCCTCTAGTCAAAGAAAAAAAACGAGCTAAGAAAGAAATTAGGAAACGACATGCTTTGCAATAGTCACAGACAATAAAAAATATCTTGGTGTGATATTTTACATCTAACCAAACAAATGAAAGACCTGTATGTCAAGAACTTCAAGTCTCTGAAGAAAGAAATTGAAGACCTCCGAAGATAGAAAGATCTCCCATGCTCATGGATTGGTAGGATTAAAAAAGTGAAAATGGACATCTTATCAAAAGCTATCTACAGATTCAATGCAATCCTCATCGAAATTCCAACTCAATTCATCATAGAGATAGAAAGAGCAATTTTGCAAATTCATTTGGAATAACAAAAAATCAGGGTGGCAAAAACTATTCTCAACAATAAAAGAACTTCTGGGGGAATCACCACCCCTGACCTCAAGCTGTACTACAGAGCAATAGTGATAAAAATGGCATGGTATTGATACAGTGACAGGCAGGTAGATCAATGGAATAGAATTGAAGATCTAGAAATGAACCCACATACCTATAGTCACTTTATCTTTAACAAAGGAACTAAATCCATACAGTGGAAAAAAGACAACATTTTGAACAAATGATGCTAGTTCAACTGGTGGTCAACATGTAGAAGAATGCAAATTGATCCACTCTTATCTCTTTGTACAAAGCTCAAGTCCAAGTGGATCAAGGACCTCCACATGAAACCAAATACACTGAAACTAATAAAAGAGAAAGTGGAGAAGAACCTCAAACACATGGGCACCAGGGAAAATTTGCTGAACGGAAATTTGCTTATGCACTACGATCAAGAATTGACAAATGGAACCTCATAAAATTGCAAAGCTTCTGTAAGACAAAGGGCACTGTCAATAGGACAAAATGGCAACCAACAGATTTGGAAAGATCTTTACTGATCCTACATCCACTAGAGGGCTAATATCAAATATATACAAAGAACTCAAGAAGTTAGACTCCAGAGAACCAAATAACCCTATTTTAAAAATGGAGAACATAGCTAAACAGAATTCTCAACTGGGAGGAAACTATAAAGGGACTTATGGCTCTGGCTGCATATGTGGCAGAGGATGGCCTTGTTGGACATCAGTGGGAGGACTGGCCCTTGGGCCTCAGGGTGTTCTATGCTCCAGTGCAGGGAAATGCCAGAGTGGGTTGGTGGGTAGGTGAGTACCCTCATAGAGGCAGGGAGAGGCCAATGGCCAAGATGTACCTGAAAAAATGTTCAACATCCTTTGTCATCAGGGAAATGCAAATCAAAACAACCCTGAGATTCAAAAAAAACCAAAACAAACAAAAAAACAAACAAACAAAAAAACCAAAAACCAAAACAAAAAAAACCTCACACCAGTCAGAATGGCTAAGATCAAAAACTCAGGTGACAACAGATACTGGTGACAACATGGAGAAAGAGGAACACTCCTCCATTGCTGGTGGGATTGAAAACTGCTACAATCACTCTGGAAATCAGTTTGGTGGTTCCTCAGAAAAATTTAGATAGTACTACCTGAGAACCTAGCTATACCACTCCTGGGCGTATACCCAGAAGATGTAATAAGGACACATGCTCCACTATGTTCATAGCAGCCTTACTTATAACAGCCAGAAGCTGGAAAGAACCCAGATGTCCTTCAACAGAGGAATATCAGATACAGAAAATGTGACACATTTACACAATGGAGTACTACTCAGCCATTAAAAACAATGACTTCATGAAATTTTCAGGCAAATGGATGGAACTAGAAAATATTCTGAGTGAGGTAGCCCAGTCACAAAAGAACACACATGGTATGTATTTACTGATAAGTGGGTATTAGCCCAAAAGTTCAGAATACTCAAGATACAATTCACAGACCATATGAAGCTCAAGAATAAGGAAAACCAAAGTGTGGATGCTTCAGTGCTTCTTAGAAGGGGGGAACAAAATACTCACAGGAGGAAATATGGAGATAGAAGGAAAGGCCATCCAGAGACTGTCCCACCTGGGTATCCATCCGTATACAGTTGCCAAATCTGGAAGCTATTGGGGATGCTGGGAAATGCTTGCTGATGGGAGTCTGATATAGCTGTCTCCTAAGAGGCTCTGCCAGAGCCTGACAAATACAGAGGTGGATGCTTGCAGCCAACTATTGGACTGCAGGAGTTCCAGATGGAGGAGTCAGAGAAGGGACTGAAGGACCTGAGGGGGTTTGCAGCCCAATAGAGGGAGCAAGAGTGTCAACTAGCCAGATTCCTTGGAGGTCCTGAGGACTGGACCACCAACCAAAGAGTATACATGGAGGGACCTATGGCTCTGGCTGCATATGTGGCAGAGGATGGCCTTGTTGGACATCAGTGGGAGGATCGGCCCTTGGGCCTCAGGGGTTCTATGCTCCAGTGCAGGGAAATGCCAGAGTGGGTTGGTGGGTAGGTGAGTACCCTCATAGAGGCAGGGGGAGGGTGGCTTGGATAGGAGGTTCCAGAGGGGAGACATGGAAAAAAGATAACATTTGAAATATAAAGAAAATATCCAATAAAAGAAACAAAAGGAAAAAATAAACAAATAATTAAAAAATTTACAAGATGACTTCAGCTGAAATGCACAGCAAAGGAGAGATAGAACCTGTAGAGACCACCTCCAGTAGATAGGCATGGCCTCCAGTTGAGCGGTGGGGCCACCCACCCATCTCATATTTTTTAAGCCAGAAATGTTTCTGTCCAAAAGAAAGACAGGGACAAAAAAATTGAGCAGAGACTGAAAGAAGGGCCATCCAGAAACGACCCCACTTGGGGATCCATTCTGTCTACAGACACCAAACCCCAATACTGTTGCTGTTGCCAAGATGTGCTTGCTAACAGGAACCTGGTGGGGCTGTTCCCTTGGAGATTCTACCAGCACCTGACCAATGCAGATGCAGATACTCGAAGTCAACCATCAGACTTAGCTCAGGGACCCTGGTGGGGAAGGTGGCAGAAGGACTGGAGGAGCAGAGGGGTATTGCAAGACCACAGGAAAAACAATGTGACCTGGCCAGACTACCCAGTGCTCACAGGGACTAGACCACCAACCAAGGAGTGAATATGCAGTGAAGGATCCCTGGTTCCAGATGCATATGTAGCAGAGGATGGCCTTGTCTGACATTAGTGGGAGGGGATTCCCTTGGTCCTGTGGAGGTTTGATACTCCATCATAGAGGAATGCTTGAGCGGTAGGGTGGGAGTGGGTGGATGGCTGGGGGAGCACCCTTATAGAGGCAAAGGGGAGGGTGGAGAGGGTAAATGGGATAGGCAGGAAGTTATGGAGGGATAACCAGGGTAGAGGATATCATTTGAGATGTAAACAACAGGAATGATTAATAAAAAAATTTTTCAAGCAGTTTATCATCACTGTGTCATGCAAATGGTTCAAAAGACCTACTCAGAAAATTTGTGTTGATAGCTAAAGGAGTGAAGCTTACTACAGAAAATTTAGGGAATATGGGAAGTTTTAATACTTATACAAGACTTTTATCAGCAGGGTTCACTTCATATTTTGGGCAAAGTGGAGCTCTATTTCATGCCATGGAAGACAGTCATTCACTTTAGAAAGGAGAATGGAGGCATAGACAGTATCTGGAACCAAAGCTGTGTGAATATGGGTGGGTCTCAGTCTCTAGATGCCACAAACTTAATCAGTAGAGATGGAAATTCTGCATTCCATCTATCCCAGGAGACTAAACACCAGCATCTTCTAAAAAGCTTCCTTGACCTAAGTCTGATGTCAAGCTTTTCTTTTATCCATGAAAGGTTTCCAGTCAAAGCGCATATTTTCATTAACCACAAACTTTCAAAAAATAAGTAAGTAAAAATGGGGAAAAATGCTGATCTAAAACAGTCAGAGCAAAAGAATCCTGAAGATAAGACAGAGGGAAGCGGAGAGTCCGACCAATAAGCTCAGCTCTGCTAGGGAGTTATGTGGAACCTCATAAACACTGTAAAGTCATGTGAGAATAAATTTGTCTCAAATGTTTAATTCTTGAATTGTGTTAAATCCAGGAAGTAGTATTTGAAGCAGACAGCACCATTTATGTTATAGACAGGTTATCTTTTCCAGTCTATCACTATCTGGGAGTAGCCATGAAACCTGATGTAATACTAATGCCCATCTTACAATTTCCAGCTGTCTAAACCCATCAGGCATCAAACCAAGTGTTCTCTTCAGAGTTCTCACAAAGTGCTTCATAATGTTAACTTCTTTGCCTACAAGGCCCATGATATTTGCTGTTCTGTCTTTACTAATCTTTGGTTACTTCTTTTTCTTGTATTATTTTGTTAATCCAAGTATTCCTTGCTGTTACTTGCTCAAATGTATTACTTAGAGAAATGGTCTCCAGAGACATATGTGTTGAAACTTTGGTTGTAGCCTGTGACCTTTATTGGGGAGAGTGAAGCATTAAACAGGTATATCTACTGGGAGGGAGGACATTAGTACTGTAGCCCAGTCCAGCCTCTTTCTGATTCCTAGCCTCTATGAACTGAACACCTTTCTCTATCACACCCCAACCACAGTATATTGCCTTGCTGCTGGCCTAAATGTGACATTATCAATCAACCAGGCACCAAAAGGTCTGAACCATGAATTAAGGTACAAAAATTTTTCAGGTATTTTAACATGGACACACTAAGCTGGCCAACAAGTTCATTTTCATGAGTTTGATATCTCTGCAGGAAACATTAGACTCTCATTTTGAGCCTTAACCTTTCTCATACCCATTTCCATTTCTAGTTCCTACAGGATTACTCAACACAGAAGCACTGTCACCTTAATAAGAATTTCCACTTGCCATCCCCTTGCTAAACTGCATTCATTTAAACCTGGTACTTCTTCCTTTTGCTCATTTATTACAGCATATATAATTGTTCTGGGGAAGCACCCCTCCCATGATAACTTTTATTTGTACATTACCATTATATCACAGCCCTGGTCTTTGAAACTTCACGTTGGACAGTGGCAACATTTGGTTTGAAACCTATGCCTCAGGGCTGAAGAGACATCTCTTGGGTTAAGAGTGTTTATTGCTCTTACAGAGGACCCATGACGGACAATTCAAAGCTGCCTGAAACTCCAGGGCCAGGAGATCCCACAGCCTGTTCCAGTCTCCACAGATGCCTGCACTCATGCACAGACAGACAGATAGATAGATAGATAGATAGATAGATAGATAGATAGATAGATAGATAGATAGATAGATAGAAGATAGATATAATAAAAAAATAAAGCCTAACGACTCATATTGCCTCCATTCAGGAGACTATCAATACATGAATGGACAAAGAAAATATGATAAATATCTCATATTAAACTCATATGTGTCTTTTTTTATAAACTTCATATATATAAGTTGTATTCTATTATAAAAATGAAATCATAGTATTTGCATGCAAATGGATGCTATTAGAGGTCATCATACTAAGCAAAAATGTTAAATTGAAAGTTTAACAAACTTTTTAAATATTGCCTTTTTCCACACACTCATGCATACACATACAAAATAAAAGGGAGCTATAAGAAAAGGAATGTGTGTAGTGGGAACCAGAAGAAAGGAGAGAGTATACAGGAAAATATGATCAAAGTACATAATATACAGAAGTAAAATTTTTAAATAAAATCTAAGAAATAACATGTTATCTTTAATCATTCTCTTTCCAATACATCAGTAAAATTAAATCAGATTTCTTTAACTATCTTCTTTCCAAGGTCTACAACCTGCTCTAGCAGAAAAGCCATGCATTCCTGATTGTTTAACATATTCTCAAAACTATTCTGGACACTTGCAGGCTCCCAGAGACTGGACCACTAACCAAAGAACATACGTAGGCTGGACCTAGGTCTCCCACACATGTGTAGCAGATGTGCAGCTTGGTTTCATGTGGGTACCCCAACAACAGGAACAGGGGCTGTCTCTGACTCTGTTGCCTGCATGTGGGTCGTGGTCCTTCAATGGGGCTGCCTTGTCTGGCCTCAGTGGGAGAGGATACCTAGTCCTGCAGTGACTTGATATGCCAGGGGGTTAGGGGGGGTCTCCCCTTTATCAGAGGAGATGGGGAGGGAGACAGGGAGGGAGAGGGGGAGGGAGAGGGGCAAGGAGCTATGTGATGGGAAGAGTGGGAGGAGGAGGAGCTGCAATCAGGAAGTAAAATGAATAAATAATTAATGGAGAAAAAAAGAATAACTGTTTTTAGATACTCTGAAACTTTAAATGACAATTTAAATGATCAAAGATAGAGCTGAAATACAGAGGCATATATCCCATTTATAAGAATGTTTAACAATACATAAGAGAACATAAATAAACTTTTGTGGATATAAATATATATATATATATTTATACACACACACACACACACACAGAGACACATATAGTTGACAAACAAACCCAGAATTTTTGCATGTTAAACAAGGATGGAGAGACAGAAGAACAGGGAAATGGAAGGAAGTAAAGAAACTAAAAAAGAAAAGGTAAGTGTTTGAAAACTTAAATATTCTACAACAGTAACAAAAATTTTACTCTAAAGCCAAAGGCCATGCAGTAGCCACTACTTGTCCTCTGCTTGGCTCCTAGCAGCACAGCTCAGTGAGTGCATGCTGCTGAGCTCCAGTCTCAGAGGCTTGATGAGACAGCTGAAGACCAGCATCTCAGAACTGCATTCATGTTTATGTACCTGGCACCAGACGAAATACTCTGCCTCTATTATTTCTAGTCCTCATAACTTCATGAAGAGTATTATAGTTCTCACATTTGAGGAGGCTACGGTGTAGACAGCTCAGCTGGACCGCAGTATGGATCACAAGTCTCAAAGCTCTCAGCTTGTGGGCTTTAAACAGTTTTTGCTTGGGGTTTTTGTATGTTTGCTTTTTGGCTTTCTGACCTCAATTTGTAGGGTGAAATTTAATGAGAACCCAAACTCTAGCATATAGCTCCACCCTTAAGCTATCAATATTGAAACTACTGTTTATCCTTAAGGTTTCAATGGAAAATGGAGGCACTTTGTACTGAAGGAATTGCCTGGACCTTGCCATTCCTGTCTTCTTTCCAGATGGCTGATTATGGACCCTGGAGCTGTGAAATGTCATGTCTCTGCAGCAACAACCCTGAACTGATTCATTTGCTTGCATTTTGAAGATTAAATCATGGAAGCTTTAGTAGGATTCAAATTCAAGTTGGCATTCTAGGGCAGGGTTCATCTTGCAGCACAGCACTGCCATATCTGGAAGATAACAGCAATCAGTGATCACTAACATTTACTGAGACAAGACTGATTTTAATCTTAACATCATCCATGTCTGAGCTCCAGAGTTAGCTGTTTACCCTCTCTGCATTCCAAGTTGTCCATGTTTTAGGAAAAGTAAAATAGCTACAAATTACTTATGGTAGGACATGATAAGTAACCAACATTTGCTTGGAAGCAATTCCACTTATAATAAAAACATGCATAATAAACACTCCCGTGATTACAGATCTCTGTTGGAATGCTAGTGGGCTCTACAGTAGCGCAGTCTGTTACTAATCTGCCGGGATTTTATGGTCACAAAACTTAAAGTTTCTGGGACTTCTAAAAAATATTTTTAACTTAATTTTTGTTGTTATCATTTGTTTGTGCCTTTTTCCTATAAAGCATCTTTGTACTGAGGTCTCTAGGGATTTAGTGATGACTGGATTCAGGAATTGCACTTGGTCCTCATTATGTTTTGAGCTCCACCATAGGGAAGGATGAGGCAGAGAGTCAAGCTGAGCAGGAAACAATAAATCAGACTTTTACCAGGCCAACAACTAGGACACTTAGAAACTATTTAAAGAGGTACCAACAAACACTGTTCATGGAGAGGCTAAAGAGGTTAACGGTTTCTTTTTCATCTCATCTTAAGAGTTGAGTGTAAGGACAAAGCCTCAGCTCTTAATGGTAATGAGAGTAGGCGTGGTGACCTTGTGTAGTCATAGTTGGATGAAGCCTGCACATCTCCCCAGAATTTCATAAGTGATCAGAATGTGTGGAACCCATGTCAAATCTATAGCTAGATGAGTCCCATGTACCTCTACCCACAGAAACATGTCTTCTGTTATTGCCTGACAAGATTTTTACGGTACTCAAAAAGTATCTTTCCATTTTTTCAGAGTTTTCCTAATAAAAGGCAAAGTGTCAGTGAACCCATAAGTGCATCAGTCCTGCTATACATGAAAAATTGTTGCCTTGAAACAGTTGTGCACAATCTTTGCCTCTTAGACTCTTTCTGCCTTCTCTTCTGCATAGATTCCTGAGCCTATAAGGAAAGGGTCTGATAAGGACACCCAGCTTAGTGCTGAGTTTTCCAAAATCTGTCATTTGCTGCATACTGTCCAATTGTGGGTCTCTGTGCTAACTGGCATCTGCAGCAAGAGGAAACTTCTCTGATGAAGGTTGAGGTCTAGCAATATGTTATTAGGAGTTAGATCCCTCTATAATATTTACACAAGTTAAAGACAGACAGATATTCCAGCATTAAAGAGTAAGGGTAGGTACAAATTCCCACCCATAGCCAAGAAGCTATTAGCAGTTGATACTTGTTGGTAGAGGGAAAATCAGTTTTCTTCAATGGAGTGAATATTTGGCCAAAAAAAAATCTTACTTCATACCTCTGCCCATTTTCTTTAGGTTTAATTTTAGTTTTAGTTTTAGAGTTGTTGTTGTTGTTGTTATCATTGTTGTTGTTACTGTTGTTTGAGAAAGAGAGAACTGACATGAAGTTTGGTGAATAGGGGTAGGGTTCTATCTAGGAGTATTTAAAAGATGGGAGAATATGATCAAAGAACACTATGTGAAAATGCCTTAAATATTTTTTAAAGAAGGTAGAATCTGTGACACAAATATAAAAATATGGACTTCTTTTTTTTTAAGTAGTAGTAGTAGCAGTTTATAGAGGAGTGAAGAAACTCATTCTCTCCTTTAAGTGAGATACAAGGATCATACTTAGATCATTAGGTTTTTGCTACAAAAACAGAATTTATGCTGTCAAGCATGCAGACAGGTGTTTTATGTGCTGAGCCATCTCACCAGCCCTATGTCATTCTTTTAGTTTCTAAACATAGGGCAGAGAAAATTTTATCAATATGTACTAAGTTATCATGTATTAGAAAAATGAACATGATGCTATTAAAAGTCAATAAATGTCAAAAAAAAGTTACATAGGAAAGGTGCTCTTCCATTCTGGTCTCCCTGATCCTGCTACTGCCTGCTTTAGCACCCCTCCTCTCAACCTGTCTCCTTTCCTTTGGCAGACGCCTGCCTGCTACCCCTGCCTACCAAAGACCCTGTAGCAACTGACTGGCTCAAACCCAGGGAGACTCACCTATGTTCTCCCTTCATCTTCCATTACAGTTCCCCTGTAAGGATGTAACACCATTATCTATGACAGATGATACTCTCACACTTCTCTCATCCTTTGAGACTCACAGTACCCAAGCTCAGCTTCCTACAAGGACATTATAGCAACTATATGAGGTAGACCTAGTTGTGTCCTCATTCGTCTTCTGTCCAGTTGTCCATAGTACATCCAACTTCCAGCTCGTGACTGAATCCCACATTGATCTCCAATCAAGAAAAATCCCTGAACTATTGTTTTCCTGCACCCTGCCTCCAATATCCATACATAGCAATAGTTGCACATTGTCTGTACAATTCTGTCTGATTGGTCTTGCTGCACTTTGCTTCAGGCTCTAGGCTTGGCTCTTATCCTATAACCTGTAAAAGAGCCCTGCTTGATCAGCCCTCCTGACCCTCGCCTACTCCTACCACATAAAATATCCAAGTCTACCCTTGAGGGCACAACATATGCCAAGGTGTAGTCTAGTAAGTTTGCTGAACTCTAGCTCCCATGCACCCTCTGAGTGTCCAGAAATATCTCTGGTTACACATCTATGTGAGCCTTATAATTCCCTGGAACCACATCTGCTCCCCAGCATCCTCAAAGCTCAAGCCTCGCTCATAGTGACCGGATATGCTGTTCTATGTCAAGGCAGTCTAGAAACTCATAGGAGACACAACACCAACAAAAGAAGTCCACATGCCCAGGTCACATTTAAGAAAAACCATACAATATGGAAGGCTAAGACAGTATACTTCCCACATAGTCCACCACTCGATACAAATGTTCCCCAATGAAGCTAACCTAGATCAATCCCAGAACACAAAAACTTAGAAGAAAAACCATAATTTCATCAAAGAACCCAAGGACTTTAAAGACACAGATAACCCAATATACTTAAATAATGAACTAAAAAGAATTGCCTGACCAATGCCCGAGAAAATGAAACCATAAGGCTGAACAAGATGACAAAGACAATGCAGGATTGTAAAATCAAGTTCCATACAGGTAATACTGAACAAAACTCAAGCTGAAATGAAGATGAAAATGAAAACCTCAATATTGCAATTTTAAAAGTCAGCTGTGGGGGAGGCTCGCCAGGAGAATAAATTATGCAGAAGATAAAATAGCAGGACTCAAAGATAAAATAGAGGTTTTATACCACACAAAATAAATTATTATAAAAAGTAAAAATAAACACAGGAAAGGAGAGTTTAGGAACTATGAGATACCATGAAAAGACCAATCTTCAAATTATAGGCACAGATGAAGGAGAAGGATCCCAGGTCAATGGCATAAATCACAGCATCAGCAAGCTCATAAAAACCTTCTCCATTCTAAGGAAAGGTACCTATACAGATACAAGATGTACAGGAACACCAAACCAGAAAAGAATGCCCTCATGTCATATTACAGTTAAAACAATAAATACACAGAAAAGGAAAGGGTGTTGAAAGCTGTAACAAGTTTTTTCCCCCTAGCACGGCCAATTCAGCAGGTCTGCATGGAGCCGAGGTTGCGGGTCTCTGTTTCGCAGGATGGGGTTCATGAAAGTTGTCAAGAAAAAGGCCTACTTTAAAAGATACCAAGTGAGATTTAGAAGGCGATGAGAGGGTAAAACTGACTACTATGCACGGAAATAATGGGTGATCCAGGACAAGAATAAGTACAACATACCCAAATATAGGATGATAGTTCGTGGAACTATCAGAGATATCACCCGCCAGATTGCATATGCCCGTATAGAAGGGGATATGATCGTCTGCGCAGCATATGCACATGAACTTCCAAAATACGGTGTGAAAGTTGGCCTGACAAATTATGCTGCAGCCTATTGCACTGGCCTCCTGTTGGCTCGCAGGCTTCTGAATAGGTTTGGCATGGACAGGATCTATGAAGGCCAGGTGGAGGTGAATGGAAATGAATACAATGTGGAAAGCATTGACGGTCAGCCTGGTGCCTTCACTTGCTATTTGGATGCAGGTCTTGCCCGAACTACAACTAGCAATAAAGTTTTTGGAGCCCTGAAGGAAGCTGTGGATGGAGGCTTGTCTATCCCTCATAGTACCAAATGATTCCCTGGCCATGACTCTGAAAGCAAGGAGATCCATGCAGAATCATGGTCATGGAAGCACATCATGGGTCAGAATGTGGCAGACTACATGCGCTACCTAATGGAGGAAGATGAAGATGCGTATAAGAAACAGTTCTCACAGTACATCAAGAACAACATAACTCCATACATGGAGGAGATGTATAAGAAAGCTCATGCTGCTATCTGAGAGAATCCAGTCTATGAGAAGAAGCCTAAGAGAAAAATAAAGAAGAAGAGGTGGAATCATCCCAAAATGTCTCTTGCCCAGAAGAAAGACTGGGTTGCTCAAAAGAAGGCAAGCTTTCTCAGAGCTCAGGAACGGACTGCTGAAAGCTAAAGCAATTTTCTATGAAGATATTTTTCATAAAGACAATAAACAGATTGATCAAGAAAAAAAAAGCTGCAACAAAACACACACATACACACACACACACACACACACACACACGCAAACCAACATATAAAGGAAAATCCATCAGAAAAAGAGGTGGTTTCTCACTGATAATTTAAAAGCTTTAAGAGTATGAACCAATGTTCTTCTAGTTCTAAAAGAACACAAGTACCAACTTAGTTTAGTGTACCCAGCAAAACCATCCTCCACAGATGACAGAGAAGGAAAAACGGCACATGGTACAAACAGGCTAAAAGAAATACGCACATTCTATCAAGCCCTGCAGAAGTAACATTGCAGACTGAAGAGAGGTATAAGCATAGACGTAAGACTGTAGAAAGAAAACAAGTGATAATACAACTGCTAAAACACAAAATACAACTAGGAACACAAACAGAAAATAGAAAAAAAATTACAAAACGACTGTTATCAGCATACACTTTCAATAATATTTTAAAACAAAAGACACAGGCTAACTTAATGGATTGAGAAATAAAACCTATATCCTTGTTGTCTAAAAGAGACTCAGCTTGAAATATGTACAACCTTAAAGTAAAAAAACTGGAAAAAAAGAAGGACTTCAAACAAATCAGACCTTAAAGCAAACAAGCTATCCCAACATTAACAAAAATAGACTTTAAGCCAAAACTAAAAAACTAGATGTTTTTTAAAAATATTTCATTCTAATTAAGAGAATGATTAATCAAAAAGACATTACAATCTTAAGCACATACACACCAAACTTTGTGGTACTCTATTTCTTATAAAGCAAACTTCTGGATTTAAAGACACAGATTAATACCAAATACATTAAGACTATGTGATTGCATTTTCCCCAAAATAAGTAAGAACCAGCGAGATTACATTATATCATGGATCAAATGGACCTGATATGTATACACAGAATAGTCTACCCAAATCTTAAAACACAAAGTACATTCTACTCAGAAGCCCATGGAAGCTTCTCTAAAATAGATCAGATCCTAGAACACACAGACACACATGTATATACACACATGCACAAAATAACAAATGCAATAAAATTTAAAATCAAGAGCAAACAAAGTTCTACTAAGTATACAAACTCATGAAGATTAAACAACTTATCACTGAATGACAAATGGGTGAGAGAAGAAATCAAGACAGAAATAAAAAAAAAGCAAAACAAAACCCTGGAACTAAATAAAAATGAAAACACAACACAGCAGACCATCCACACACTTGAGACACATTCCTATGAAGGAAATTTATAGCTTTAAGTGCCTACATTAAAAAATCAGAAACAGCACAAATAAATGACTTAATGATATAACTCAAAAATTTGGAAAAACAAGAATGAAACAAACCCAAATCTAGTAGATGGCAAGAAATAATAAAAATCAGAGCAAAAACTTAATGAAATAGAAACAAAGAAGATAATGTTAAGAATTAAAGACTCTAATAAGCCTGTTGTTGGAGGGGAAAAAAAACAAGATCCACAGACCCTTAGCCCATCTACTGAAAAAAAAAAAAGGGAGCTGGCCTAGTTTAACAGATTCAAAGGAGGAGGGGAACATTACAACAAACACCATGTTATAGTGAAATACGTTTAAATGCCTGCACTCTATTATGCTGAAAATTTTAAATACACAGCCAAGTTTCTAGATTTACCCAAACTATGAAACATAAACTAGAAGGAGATCAACCACTTAAACATACAAATAAAAACTGTGAAATAGTAATAAAACAGTCTCCCAAACACGGCCCATGACCAGAGGGATTCATTCTAGAATTCTACCAGACGTTCAAAGAACTGTAGCCAATACACTCGGGAGGGAGGGAGGGAGGGAGGGAGGGAGGGAGGGAGGGAGGGAGGGAGGCAGAGAGAGAGACAGAGAGAGACAGAGAGAGACAGAGAGAATCAAAATTGCTTCTTTGAAGCC
Organism: Grammomys surdaster; assembly: GCF_004785775.1. NCBI lineage: Eukaryota > Metazoa > Chordata > Mammalia > Rodentia > Muridae > Grammomys > Grammomys surdaster. Next base: position 307,821 of record NW_021604639.1, on the reverse strand, counting down.
AATGCTACATACAAAACAATGACAACAAGACAACAGAAAAAGAAAAAAGACCAATATCTCATATGAACATAGATATAAAAATATTCAGTAAAATACCTGAAAACCAAATACAGACATATATAAAGGACATCATGCACCATGATCAGGTTGGCTTTATTACAGTGATATAAGGATAGTTCAACATATGTAGAGCAATCAACATAATAAATCATATAAGTGAACTTAAAGAGAAAAATCACATGACATCTCAGTAGATTCCGAAAAGACCTTTGACAAATCCATCATGTCTGCATGATAAAAGTTCTAGACACTGAGGAAAACTGAAGAGAACTACCTCAGCATAATAAAAGCTATATAAGAGAAACTCACACAAAACATCATCCTAAATCCATAAGACCATATATAGACTGAGTGGAAGAAAATAAAATAATAAAGGTATTACTACATCAGATTTCAAGATACATTAGAAAGCTATGGTAATAAGAATAGTGTGATACTATAAAAAAAAACAATACAAAACAAAGACAAAACAAAACAAAAAAAAGACCAGCAGAATGAAACAGAAAACTCAAACACTTGAACATGTAACCATGTAACTACAGCCATCTGATTCTTGACAATATGTCAACAAAATATTTACTGGAAAAGAAAAGATAGCACAGTTAACAAATGGTGCTAGAAAATGGTATGTCTACATGTAGAAAAACATAATTAATATCAATCAATTTACATGTACATCAACTCCAAACAAAGCAGATAGAAAACATAGGCAGTACCCCACAGGATACAGGTGTAGACAGGGGCTTTCAGAGTAAGATGACATACTACAGCTAGGAAACGGAAACAATCCTAATATCCTTCAATCAATGAATGGATAGTGAAAGTGTGCTCCATACCCACACTTAATACTATTTAACTGTATAGAAAAACTGAAATCATGACTTTTCAAGTAAAAGAATACAATAGAGAAGATCATACTGAGTGAGTGAATCCAGACGCAGAAGGAAAAATACATGTCTCTGTTTTCTGTAGTTCCTAACTACAAATCTTCAGATATTAGGATATAACCTGCAGAAACCACAAGAACCAGGACAGTAAACTGTAATCACAGGGTTATGAGAGCACTAAAGATGAAAATACCAGGCTAGAGGTGATTTGAAAGTATAAATAGGAAAGTGGAGGGCTTTAAGTGGAGAGGAGAGATGGAAGTCAATACAAAAGGAGAGCAAGGAATAAATACCACTAAGGATGTTTGAGAAGTCATAAGAGAGAATATAACTTTATATTTACCTAAAATTAACTATAATCCATATAAGTGTATGTATATACACATGTATACACTTGAAATAAAGTTATGCCATATGTGGTAATAATGCTCCTCATAAGAGCAATAGACAATCTAACAAAAACTCTAGTATCAGATATGAAAAATCCCACTTTGAATTGTTGCCAAGGGAGTCCAAGAGGCTCTTTTTTTTATTGGATAACTTCTTTATTTACATTTCAAATGTTATCCCCCTTTCCTCTTTCCCCTCCGAAAATCCCTTATCCCACCTGAACTCTGCTTCTGCTTCTAGGAAAGTGTTCACCACACATCTACTCACTCCTGTTTCCCTGTCCTGGCATTCCTTTACACTGGAACATCTAGCCTTCATAGGACCAAGGGGCTTTCCTTCCACTGATGCCCAGTAAGACCATCCTCTGATACATATGTGGTTGGATCCATGGGTCCCTCCACGTGTATCCTGGTTGGTGGTTTAGTCCCTGGGAGCTCTGGGTGGTCTGGTTGCTTGATGTTGTTGTTCTTCCTATGGGGTTGCAAACCCCTTCAGCTCCCACTCATTCCTTTCTGTAACTCCTCCATTTGGGATTCCATGCTCAGTCCAATGGTTGGCTACGAGCATGGTCTCTGTATCTGTCAGGCTCTCTCAGAGCCTCTCAGGAGACAGCTATATCAGGCTCCTGTCAGCAAACACTTGTTGGCATCCAAATAGTGTCTTAGGTTTGGTGACTAAATATGAAATGGGTCCCCAGGAGGGGCAGTCTCTGCATGGCCTTTCCTTCAGTCTCTGCTCCACACTTTGTCTCCATATTTCCTCCTGTGAGTATTTTCTTCCCCATTCTAAGAAAGACTGAAACATCCACACTTTCGTCTTTCTTCTTCTTGAGCTACATGTGGTCTGTGAATTGTATCTTGAGTATTCTGAATTTTGGGGCTAATATCCATTTATCAGTGAGTGCATACCATGTGTGTTCCTTTGGGATTGGTTACCTTACTCAGGACGATATTTTATAGTTCCATCCATTTGCCTAAGAATTTCATGAAGTCATTGTTTTCAATAGCTGAGTAGTACTCCATTGTGTAAATGTACCACATTTTCTGTATCCATTCCTCTGTTGAGGGACATCTGGGTTCTTTCCAGCTTCTGGCTATTATAAATAAGGATGCTATGAACATAGTGGAACACGTGTCCTTATTACATGTTGGAGCATCTTCTGGGTATATGCTCAAGAGTGGTAGAGTTGGGTCCTTAGATAGTACTATGTCCAATTTTCTGATGAACTGCCAGACGGATTTCCAGAGTTGTTGTACCATCTTGTAATCCTACCAAAAATGGAGGAGTGCTCCTCTTTCTCCACATACTTCCCAGTACCTGCTCTCACCTGAGTTTTTCATCTTAGCCATTCTGGGGCAGGATTAATATAGTAAAAATGGCCATCATGCCAAAAGCAATCTACAGATTCAACGCAATCCTCATCAAAATTCCAACTCAATTCTTTATAGAGTTAGAAAGAGCAATTTTCAAATTCATTTAGAATTACCAAAGACCCAGGATAGCAAATACTATTCTCAACAAAAAAGAACTTCTGGGGCAATCACCATCCCTGACCTCAAGCTGTATTACAGAGCAATAGTGATACAAACTGCATGATATTGGTACAGAGACAGGTAGGAAGATCAATGAATAGAATTGAAGACCCAGAAATGAACCCACACACCTATGGTCACCTGATCTTTGACAAAGGAATTAAAACCATCCAGTGACAAAAAGACAGCCTTTTTAACAAATGGTGCTTGTTCAACTGGAGATCAGCATGTAAAAGAATTCAAATTGATACATTCTTATCTCTTGGTACAGAGCTCAAGTCCAAATGGATCAAGGACCTCCACATGAAAACAGATACACTGAATCTAATAGAAGAGAAAGTAGGGAAGAGCCTTGAACACATGGGCACAGGGGAAATTTTCCCGAACAGAACACCAGTGGCTTATGCTCTAAGATCAAAAATAGACAAATGGGACCTCATAAAATTACAAAGCTTCTGTAAGGCGAAGGACACTATCAATAGGACAAAATGGCAACCAACAGATTGGGAGATCTTTATAAATCCTACATCTGATAGAGGGCTAATATACAATATACACAAAGAACTGAAGAAGTTAGACTCCAGAGAATCAAATAACCCCATTTAAAAATGTGGTACAGAGAGATGGCTCAGCAGTTAAGAGCTTTGACTGCTTTTCCAGAGGTCCTGAGTTCAGTTCCCAGCAACCACATGTTGGCTCATAACCATCTGTAAAGGGATCTGAGGCCCTCTTCTGATGTGTCTGAAGAGAGCCACAATGTTGTCACATACATAAAACAAACAAATAAATCTTTTTTTAAAATGGGATACAGAGCTAAAAAAAAAAAATTCTCAACTGCGGAATATCAAATGGCAGAGAAGCATCTAAAGAAATGTTCATTATCCTTAGTCATCAGGGAAATGCAAATCAAAACAACCCTGAGATTCCACCTCACACCAGTCAGAATGGCTAAGACCAAGGGACTCTTAAAACAATACAATTCCTGGTGCCCCTTGACTGCCTCCTAGAAATTGAAAGTAAATCCCTGTTGCTAAATACACCATGTACTTCAGACATAGGGCTTAAATGAATCAAGGTAGTCCTGGCCCCAAAGTCTCCTCCTTGGGAACTATCTCCATAATATCAGAAGTTGTTGTGCAAAATGCCAAAAGAAGAGATGTAATTAATAGTTTTACCAAGTTGATGATGCCTATAAACCAAAACAATGCTCATTACTACAAGATATGCCTAAAGGTCTAATAGTGATACATATATCTTGATGGTAACATGTTTATTTGAATTTAAGACCCACTTAATGAGTGTCTTTCTATTGGTGCTATAGTATTTACATTATATTTTTATGTCTTGTTATTTATACTACAGATTTTACATTATATCTCTGTACCTCTATGATATAATATTTTGACTATATGTCAAATTATTATTCTATTCATATTATATTACTTATATCACATCTTTGCATCTCTGTATTCAGACTATAATATTTTGACTACATCTGTACATCTACCACTATTTGTACTATACTATTAATATCACATCTGTGTTTCTCTATTCATCTTGAGTTATTTATATCATATCTGTTTATCTCTCTATTCATAGTAGAGTATATTACATCTGTCCACCTCTCTATTTATGCTAGAGATTTACATTACCTTGTGCATCTTTATAATCATACAATATTTGTATTCATCTGTGCATCTTTTCATTTTACTGAATTTATAGTAAACGTATTTTTCATTGAATTACTAAGTAACATAAGTAACATATTAGTATTTGTACATTTTATACTACAGTTTCTTTTCTTATTTCTGATGTTAATTTGTCTATCACCTATGTCATTCATGGATATGTCCTCATTTATTTTATCCAGTAAACATATTCTTGTTTAAGTGTACTATAGTGGTTTTTTGCTTTGATGTTGTGGTTTGAACATGATGTACTCATAGTTTCTGGTATCTGAATCCTTGACCTCAGACAATGGGCATGAAGCTAGACAATTTGACATTTCTCCTGCTTGCTTTTGGTCTTGTTCCCTCTCTATGTCCCATTACTCCATTAGGAGTAGTAAAGTATACTATGTTAAAAGTATTTCATTTGCTTTTTTATTTTATGGTGGTTTACAATTAATAGATTGCCTGGAGTCTCAGAAGAGACTTGGGTTTCTGTATTTTAAACAGGGTTATGATTGTGAATGACTATGGGGAGTTTCAAAGTTAGACTAAATGCATCTTGCATTAATGAGATGGCCACAGAACTATGGGGTCCAGAAAGTAGAATGTGGTTTGAAACCATAGTCTCGGGCCTTTGAGTATTCAGTCCCCATTGGTGGCACTGTTTGGAGAGGTTTAGGAGATAAATTCTGATTGGAGGAAGTATAGCCCTGGAGGCAGACTTTGAGAGTTTAAAGACTGGTGCCATCCCCAGTTTTCCCTCTCTACTTTTTGCTTGCAGTTCATGATGTAAACTATTGGCCATTATGCTCATTGCTTGCTGCCAAGCTTCCCAACTTTTTTCTTGGAACCAAAACCCACAAAACCTCTTCTTTTTATAAATTGCTTTGGTCATAATGTTTTGCCACAGCAATATAAAAGGAACTGATACAATTGGCATGTGTGTGAGGCAAAGTCTCACAAGTCCAGGCTACATGGAACTAAAAAATCATCCAACCTTATCCTCTTGAATAGCAGGATGACAGGTATGTACTACTGGGCCTGGCTAATACCATTCATTTTCCTCCTGCCAATGATCCCTTCTCTCCAGTGTTTCCAATACACACACTGTTTCTGTGTGCACTATCCATTTCCTTGTAACATGTCTTTGCTTCCCTAGGGAACATAGAGAGAGGTAGAAATGCTGAGTTGCAGACACATTTTATTATGTTATCTTTGACCAAACAGTTCTCTAAAAGATTCTACACTCACAGGTACTTCTACCACAGCCCACATTCTTACCTCTGTTGCTACCAGAGTTCAAGTTCTGTTAGTCTAATGCATATGGAGTGATATCTTATGGCTATATAAGCTGTATTTTCCACAGAAATAGAAATAAATAGTAATACAGAAACCACAAAATATTGGACATTATTTTATTTCTTTTCCTTTGGATGTCATGAGATTATCAGAACTGCTGAATAATCACAGCAAGTATATTTGCCAAATATATGCTTTCCTATTTTCCTATTTTCTAATTTACTTCTACACTACAGATTGCTTTTTTTTTCTTCTGATGTATGTTTTCATATAGAAAAAAGTTTATGTTATGTGTGGTGTTGTGATGTGGAGAAATGCAGGGATATGAGTTTGGATGGGTATGTGTATGCATGCACGGTCTCTCTCTCTCTCTCTCTCTCTCTCTCTCTCTCTCTCTCTCTCTCTGTGTGTGTGTGTGTGTGTGTGTGTGTACACACACGCACGTGGGTGCGCACATGTGGGTGTGTACAAAGGACAAGGGAGAACATTAAATATCTTTTTTTACTTGCCATCTTAATCTGTTACTGATTCTAAAGCTGTTCCTTTTTTAATCATTTTATTCATTTACATTTCAAATGATATCGCCCTTCCTGGTTACCACTCCACAGACTCTCCATCCCATCGCTTCCCTCCCCCCTTCCCTTTGCCTCCATGAGAGTGCTCCTCTACTCACTCACCCACTCCTGTCTCACCACTCTAGCATCCCTCTATGCTAGGGCATCCAGCCTCCACAGGACCAAGGGTCTCCCCTTCCATTGATGTCAGATAAGGCCATCCTCTGCTACATAGGTATCTAGAACCATGGATCCCTCTATGTGTACTCTTTGCTTGGTGGTTTAGTCCCTGGGAGCTCTGGGTGTTCCAGTTTATACTGTTTGCAATCCCCTTCAGCTCCTTCAGTCTTTCCCCTAACTCTTTCATTGGAGTCCCTGGGCTCAGTCCAATGGTTAGCTGTGAGTATTTGCATCTGTATTTGGTCAGGTGCTGGTAGAATCTCTCAGGGAACAGCCATACCAGGCTCCTGTCAGCAAGCACTTTTTGACATCAGCAATACTGTAGAGGTTTGGTGTACACACATTGGAATGATCCCTAGGTAGGACAGTTTCTAGATACCCTTTCCTTCAGTCTCTGCTCCATGTTTTGTCCTTGCTTTTCCTTTGGACAGTAACATTTCTGGATTAAAAATTTTGAGATGGTGGTGGGTGGCTCCATCCCTCAAGTGGAGACCATGCCTATCTAATGGAGATGGTCTCTACAGATTCTGTCTCCCCTCGATTGAGTATTTTTGTTAAAGTCATTTCATTGGGGTCCTGGGAACCACTCCCTTCCCTGGCATCTGAGATGTTCCAGTGGCTACTCCAGTTCCCCATCCCCCCATTGCTATATACTTCTATTCAGTTTTCTTACCCTCTCTACTTCTCTCCTGTCCCTTCACATACCTGATCCTGCCCCCCTTTTTACCCTCCCCTTTCCTCTCTTCTTCCCATGTCCCTCTATCCCTCTATATCCTGTGATTATTCTGTTCTCTTTTCTATGTAGGATTGAAGCATCTACACTTTGGTCTTCCTTCTTCTTAAGCTCCATATGGTTTGTGGGTTATACTGTGGGTACTCTGAACTTTTGGGCTAATATCTACTTATCAGTGAGTATATACCATGTGTGTTCTTTTGTTTCTGGTTACCTCACTTGGGATGATATTTTCTAGATCCATCCATTTGCCTAAGAATTTCATGAAGTCATTGTTTTTAATAGCTGAGTAGTATTCTATTGTGTAAATGTATCAATTTTTTTGTATTCATTCCTCTGTTGAGGGACATCTGAGTTGTTTCCAGCTGCTGGCTATTATAAATAAGGTTGCTATAAACATAGTAGAGCATGTGTCCTTGTTATATGTTGGAGCATGTTTTGGGTATATGCTCAGGAATGGTATAGCTGGGTCCTCTTAGCCATTCTGATTGGTGTAAAGTGGAATCTCAGGGTCATTTTGATTTACACTCCCCTGATGACTAGGGATAGTGAACATTTCTTTAAATGTTTCTCAGCCATTTGTATTCTTCAGTTGAGAATTCTCTGTTTATTTCTGTTCCCCGTTTTAAATAGGGTTATTTGGTTCTCTGGAATCTAACTTCTTGACTTCTTTGCATATTTCGGATGTTAGTCCTCTATTGGATGTAGGGTTGGTAAAAATCTTTTTCCAATCTATGGGTTGTCATTTTGTCCTATTGACAGTGTCCTTTGCCTTACAGAAGCCTTTCAATTTTTGGAGGTCCCATTTGTCAATTGTTGATCTTATAGCAAGTCTCTGAAGAAAAAAAATTGAAAAAGACCTCATAAGATGGAAAGATCTCCCATGTCCATGGATTGTCAGGAATAACATAGTAAAAATGGCTATCTTACCAAACGAAACCTAAAAATTCAGTGCAATCCCCATCAAAATTCAAATTCAATTCTTCGCAGAGATAGAAAGATTCATAAGTTCATCTGGAATAACAACAAACCCAGGATAAAGAAAACCATTATCAACAATAAAAGAACTTCTAGGGGAATCACCATCCCTGACCTCGAGCTGTACTACATAGCAATAGTGATAAAAACTGCATGGTATTGGTACAGAGACAGGCAGGTAGATCAATAGAATAGAATTGAAGACCCAGAAATGAACCCATGCACTGATGGTCACTTGATCTTTGACAAAGGAGCTAAAATCATCCAGTGGAAAAGAGACAGCATTTTCAACAAACAGGGCTGATTCAACTGGAAGTCGATACGTAGACGAATGCAAATAGATCCATTCTTATCTCCTTGTACAATGTTCAAGTCCAGATGGATCAAGCTCACTGTTTCAAATCAGTTGTGCTGGGTAGTTATCTCTCAGGATCCACCTTATCCCAACCTCTAATGGTATGGTCACAGGCTCATTTGGCTATGCTTGGTTTTAATATAAGTAATAGATTTCATCTTTGGTCCTGATGCTTGTACAGCAATAATTCACCCAGTAAGCATTTTTTCCAGCCAAAACTTTTACTTTTAATGTAGTCAAATTATTATTCTTGTGCTGAAGAATTCTAGCTTTTATAATGCTTTGAGAAATAACAGTACCTAGTTCATACAATTGTTATGAGAAATTAAATGGACATATTGTGGACATTTAGAATAGTATGAAGTTAACTGCTGTTTTAGTATTAGACATATACAACTAAGCTAACATTATGGGGAGAAAATTATTGGCAGGGAAGTGGCAGTTATTGGAATGGGAATTTTAGAAATAAAATTTTGATAGTGGGCTGTATTCCTACAGGAAATTATCTTTAGACAAATCTGAATAAACCCAAACCAAGCCAGTGAGCCTGTACAAGATCCAGGCTGGAATCTCCAGCTCTATAACTATAAACAGGCTTGTGACACTTCTGTAACCCACAGAGAAACAGCTGGAATTTGTTGGTCAGTATTCTACCATAAACAGAATCATGGGTTTAATGTTTCCTGCAATTTCTTCAGACCTTATTTCCTCTTAGGGTTTTTTTCCTCTCTATTACTATGAATTATGGTTAAAGTTGTCTTCTTTTCCCTTAGCATTCACTACCTCTCCCCATTATCTGCATGTTAATTTGCAGGCCACACACAAAAATGAACATATATACAGGGTATTCAGTCAAAGGCTTCTTTTCCAGTGTCACTCAGAACTGTCCATGCAACTTTCTCTTAAACACACTGAGACAAGAGAGCTTGAGTACCCAACATGTCCCAATGACTAACACTAGTTGTCAGTATATCAACAATTCTGATTCATATGCATTATCATCATTCATAGTTCACAAACGAACTGTTACAGAGAGGTTTTAAGTGTACTATGCATTATCATGTATCATTCTATGGGGGTGGCAGAGTTGGCCAAGGGCCATGCCTAGAGCCATGAAGGCCACAGAGCTGACCATGCCAACATGTCATGGGTCCCAGGCTGGTGCCACTGGCCAGTCGGTGCTGTCATAAGTGTGGGAACTTAGAACCAGCAGCCAGCCGGTTGCTGTCATTTCAAATATCTCCTGCAACAATAAACCAGCATAAAATTATTCAAGAAAAGTTATTTAGTTAAGAAGAAATAAAAGCACCTATAGCTTTGTTTGTGGAAATAATTTTGATGATGAATATTCTTTTGCAATTTTGAATAAATGTTATTTTAAAAATTAAAAATCATTTACAATATTTTGTAAACATTTTAACCTTAGCAATCCTATGCACAGTTTTAAAAAGTTACATACTGAATCATTTGAATTGCTTCAAGAATATTTATTGGACAGGATAAAAGGGGGAATAAAAAAATACTAAAGACCTTTCAAAACTGTTACATGGAAACCTACTACTGTAGTCTTCCTAACACACACACACACACACATTCACACACACATGCGTGCACATACACACATACACACACACATGCGCACACACACACACACACACACACCACAGTTTTTAAAGATAAAATGAAGTGACCCTATAATAGAGAAACAATGCTTCTCCTAGACGCTAGAGTCTAACAAGTAAAAATCCAGTTAGAAACGGTTAGAGGTAGGTTTGTTTTGTTTTGTTTTGTTTTGTTTTGTTTTGAGTTCTGGCCAGTGAGGTTACATAGACTCTCAAGTAATACAGGTTATTGTTAATGTTCCTGGTTGTCCACTAGAACTTGATAGAAATCACACCAGATATTTGAATTATACAACATGAACAAATTAAGCTGAAAAAAAGGTTTATCTCTACTGACTAGCTATCATACTGATAGACAGTGCTATCTACTGGAAGAGAAAAGTAATCATCAACTATACTCAGCTGTGAACCCAGCAAGCTACAACAATAAATGGTCTGGGAACCATACCTGTGAGCATAATAGTTACAGGAATGTCATCTGGTTACCACCCAGTTTCTGAGTGGGTTTAGGTTCAATCTTCAAGATAAAACCTGTATTTCACACCATTGTCAGGCCAGAAAACTATGCCTACACAGATATTAAGCCTTAGGGGAGAACTTACTATTAATATGTTTGCTAAATGGATATATTATTAAAAAGATTCCTAATGCATTCTTATTATAGTCATAGACTAGTACACTTCTCAGGCCCCGTCAGAGAAGCTTCCATTTGCAGCAATGGTGACTAACACAGGGACTCACAATTACCCAATGCACAAAAAGATCAATTTCAGATCACTCAGTTCTAAATAGAATACATACGACATTCCTACTTACAGGGATCATTGCAGAAGGTGGCATAAAAAGTGTAATACACGAGCCAGAGGCAGTGAATGACATCAAGGAAACATTATCTTCTGCACCTAGCCAGAAAGCTGCACATACGAACCCACAGCAGTCAGCACAGCACACCATGACCTGTGGGAGCTCAAGCCAGACCACCTCTTAATACAGATAGGGCAACTGGGATTTAAATCCTATATCTATCTTTAGAGCTAAAACAAAATTTAAAGCACAACACTGAGTGGCTGGAGAAGGGGCAGTTAGATCTGGAAGAATTGGAGGAGGGAGTGTATAGGACCAAAAACATTGTACAAAAGTCTCAAAAAACTAATAACTCCAGTTGCTAAATATATACATTTTCCTTTCCCAATGTTTGTGAATATAACCACAATAAACATATTTATAACTAAACCTCATTCTAGAAATGAAATAATTAAACTTCGGCCATTAAGACATCTTTGTATTAGTATATTTGATGGTTATTTCCTGAATCAGTCAAGAGATACTGTCAAAAAGTTGAAATATTGAACAAACCAAGTGAAAATGCAAATCTTCAAACAACTTACGTAGGGTGAAAGAGAAAGGAGTAAACACTTCTAGAATTTCTATGGAGAAAAATTAAACTGAAAAACACATCCCTTGTATCTGCTGGTGTGTTATTTAATAGGTAACAAAAGAAGAACTCGAAAAAGAGGTGAAGTTTCAAATGAAGTGTAAGCAGGTCCTTGAAGTGGAAACTTCTAGTTTCTTTGGATAGTTAGTTTTGTCAAATGATGTTTTGCTGAGGCACACAGGTAAAAGGATACCTTGCTAAAGTAGATACATGAAGGAATGTTTTCCTGAAGCAGAACAAGTGAAAGGATGTTTTGTGATAGCAGATACACGGAAGGACCTGTGATGAAGGAATATAAATATGACCCCCCAGACAGTGGGAGTTGAGCACTGACCATTGGTTTGGTCCTTGCTATTGGACCTTGCTATTCATTGCTAATGACGTGCATGTATTGGCTCACCTTATGTAGCATTGAGCTGAACTAATGGTAACACCACCATTGAGAGAACTTGCCAAAGAACTGCTAGTGAGGTTCCTGCAGCATGTTGCTGCTTCCACAGCCTCACCTCAGGACAGTTGGCTAGCTGGACAGTTTCTTCAGAATTGAACTACAGCTGCTGGTTCATGCCTAGCCAATAGGAGTGGATTGTAGCTGTTGGTTTGTGCCTGAAGTCTGCCTGCCTGAGGACTGGTCTACAGCTCCTGAGTCATATTTGATGTTTGCTACAGAACTTAACTGCTGAGAAAGATGATCAAGCTCACCCCACAAAAAATATTGCCGAACAGGTCCACTTCCTCCATATTCCTCCATAACTTTTATGTTCCACTACCTCTGCTGGGTGGTGGGCTAGAGGGGAGGCTGAACCCTTATGAAAAGTATGTTGCAGAAAAATTTATGCCTACAGGTTCTCTTATCAAACTTTGCTATAATTTTTATCATTTGATATTTTTTCAAATTTTGTAAATGAAGAAGACACATCTCACCAATTCCTAATCCTTAAGGAAATTTACATATCTTTTTTCTTTAATTCCTGATTCTAGAATTTCTATTTATTTTTCCTTCTAATATGTGAAAGGTAATTATATATTAAGTTTCGTACTTACCTTAAAATTTTACTTACGTATGCTTGAATGTATAAATGTTTAGAATAATTATTTTTTTTTGTGAATACAAGTAATAATAAAATTAGACTAATCAATAATTTTTCACATGCTTTGTTTTACATCACATACATAATTTATCAGAAAATACCTTAAAATACCACAAGTGTTCTTTTTTTTTTGTAATGTTTTGGCTTTGCTGCCCTAATCCCAAGCGTGTGTTTAACTATGTTATACACAGGTGTTAGAGCTATGCACTATAACTGCACTGTTCCTACCTGTTCGCGTAGACTCTTGTCTCCTCTCTATTCACACTCACAGTCAAACTTCATTCTGTAACAGACTAATTAGGCTCAATTCACAACAGCAACAATCAAATTAACAAGGAAAAATCCTGAGAGGTAAATGATTCATACAGTAGCATATAAAGGCATCCTATTATCATCATTTCATTTTGTGTGCTCTTGTTTAGCAAGGTGTGCATGCCAAGATTGCCTTTTTAGGGTTATCATGCAATCCTGGTCATTGTTTCAGTTCTTGGGCAACATAGCTGCCCAAGACTGTCGCTTCCCTCCTATGAAATATTGCATTGTATCTTCTAGTGTGACAAATCAGCTACATATTTTTATTTGATTTCCTGATCCTCTGTACCTCTCTCTGTCACCTCCAGGACCTAATACTGCCCCCTAATATTTCCTCCCCCTCCTCTCTCCCTCCTAGGTCACCTCCCTCCATCTCCCATGATCATCCTGTTTCCCCCTCAGTGCAGGATTGAAGCATCCACACCCTGGTCTTTCTTTCTCCTAAGCTCCATATAGTCTATGGATTGTATTGTGGGCATTGTGAGCTTTTCGGCTAATATCTACTTATCAGTGAGTACATACCATGTGTATTCTTCTATGTCTGGGTTTCCTCACTCTGGATAATATTTTCTCATCTGATTCCTTATGTCTTTTTAGATCCATTCCTATTATTTTTCCCTTTCTCCATCTTCCATACTTATATTCCTACTCTTCCCTAAATCACCAACATTTTTCCATCCTCCCACTTCAAATGACTTGTACTCTGCTGTACCATGAAAGGAACAAAACTGAAGATAGCATATTTCCTGATTTCGAAATAAATTGCAAAGCTACAGGACACAAAGTAGCAGGTCAGTGGCATAAAAGAGACATAGATCAGGAAAAGAGCCCAGAGACAAATTCACACCTTTGCAGTGAATTTGCCTAAACCAAGACTGTTGTTGTAGACACAAATGGAGAGGAGTTTCTTCAGTAAATGTTTATGAGGACAATATGTATCTATATGCAAAAGGAAAAAAATGAGTTCATGCTAAATATAAAAATCAAATAATTCATAATGTATCCAGGGTAAGACTTATGTAAAGAAACTATAAAACGCTGTGACTAAAGATAGAGACAGTTTTAACCACTAGTGGTCTAGACATTAAAAGTATAACTTCAAAATCAAAGGCAATAGAAACAAAGATAGACAAATGAGGTAACACCCAAACAAAGTGCCTCTGCTGCTCAAAAGAGTGACTATTCAGTCCCAAAATCAGGACAAAATGTATACAATCCATAAATATAAAATATCCTAATTGTGTAAGGAATGATACCACTCAATGCCCAAATCAATATATGGACCAACTAAAGAACATGATTAGAGCATATTAGATACACAGTATCAAAGAATTCTCAACTGAGGAAACTCAAATGTCTGAAAAGCACCTAAAAGCATATATCACAGTACTATTACATTAGATTAGCCATGTATGTGGCTAATTGTGAAATGCAAACCGATCCATTCTAATCTCCTTGTACAAAGCTCAAGTCCAAGTGGATAAAGGACCTTCACATTAAACCAGATACACTACAACTAATAGAAGAGAAGGTGGGGGAAGAACCTTGAATACTTGGGCACCAGGTAAATTTTCCTGAACAGAACACCAATGGCTTATGCTCTAAGATCAAGAATTGACAAATGGGACCCCATAAAATTGCAAAGTTTCTGGAAGGCAAAGGACACTGACAATAGGACAAAACAGCAACCAACAGATTGGGAAAAGATCTTTACCAATCCCACATCCGATAGAGGGCTAATATCAAATATATATGAAGAACTCAAGAAATTAGACTCCAGACAACCAAATAACCCTATTTAAAAGATGGGGTACAGAGCTAAACAAAGAATTCTCAACTGAGGAAACTCAAATGTCTGAAAAGCACCTAAAGAAATGTTCAGCATCCTTAGTCATCAGGGAAATGCAAATCAAAACAACCCGGAGATTCCACCTCACACCAGTCAGTATGGCTAAGATCAAAAACTCAGGTGATAGTAGATGCTGGTGAGGATATGGAGAAAGAGGAACATGCCACCATTGTTGGTGGGTTTGCAAGATGGTGCAACCACTCAGGAAATCAGTATGGCAATTCCTCAGAAAATTGGACATAGAATTACCTGAGGACCAAGCTATACCACTCCTGGGCATATACCTAGAAGATGCTCCAACATACAAGGACACATGCTCCACTATGCTCATAGCAGCTTTATTTATAATAGCCAGAAGCTGGAAAGAACCCAGATGTCCTTCAACAATGGAATGGATACAAAAAAATGTAGTACAGTTACACAAATGAAGCTATTCAAAGCAATGAATTCGAGAAATTCCTAGGTAAATGGATGGAACTAGAAAATATCATCCTGAGTGAGGTAACTCAATCACAAAAGAACACACATGATATGCACTCATTGATAATTGGATATTAGTCCAGAAGCTTGAAATACTCAACATCCAACTCACAGACCACATGAAGCTCATGAAGAAGGAAGACCAAGTGTGAGTGCTTCAGTCCTTCTTAGAAAGGGTAACAAAATACTCAAGGGAGCAAATATGGAAACAAAGTGTGGGATAGAAACTGAAGGAGGGGCTGTATGGAGACCATTCCACCTGAGTATCCATTCCACGTGCAGTCACCAAAGGTAGACGCTGATGTGGATGTCAGGAAGTACATGCTGACAGGAGCCTGATATAGCTGTGTCCTTAGAGGTCTGCCAGAGTCTGACATATTCAGAGGCAGATGCTCACAGCTAACCATTGAACTGATCAAGGGGTTCCCAATGGAGAGGTTAGAGAGAAGGAGCTGAAAGTGTTTGCAGCCCCATGAGGAGAGCAACAATACCAACCATCCAGTGACCCCAGAATCTAAACCATCAGCCTGGGAGCACATAGGGAGTGACCCATGGCTCCAGCTGTATACATAGGGAAGGATGGCCTTGTGGGACATAGGTGGGAAAGGAGATCCTTG
The DNA here is from genome assembly GCF_004785775.1 of Grammomys surdaster. NCBI lineage: Eukaryota > Metazoa > Chordata > Mammalia > Rodentia > Muridae > Grammomys > Grammomys surdaster. The sequence continues at coordinate 291,777 of NW_021604639.1, read as the reverse complement.
GTCCCATGAAGGCTGGACGCCGAGTGTGGGGGAATTCGAAGGTGGGGAGATGGAAGTAGGGGGCACATCCTCATAGAAGCAGTAGGAGGGGGGATGGATACAGGGTTCCTGGGCGAGGGCAAATGGGGTAAGGGGATAACATCTAAAATGTAAATAAAATATCCAATAAAAAGTTTAAAAATTAGAAGAAAAAATAAATAGATAAATAAATAGATACGAACACTAAAAAAGACTACAAATGACAAAAAGTAATAAAAATTATTAATATACTATAAAGTAGACATACAACAGGCCAGTCTGTGACTAATTTAAAGTAAGTATACAGCCATACATACCTTATACCACATGCACACAAATCAATTTTAAGTCAATTTAAAAACAGAATTTATGTTATGTGTATATATATAACTGTATGAGTATGTTAACAAACTTCTAAGAACGTTTAAAGTTATAAACTAATTTGTAATATTCCTTTGTAATCAATGCTTTTCAAACCCTTTGAAAGAGAGGGAGAGAGGGAAGGAGGGGGGAGAGAGTGTGAGATAGAAAGAGAGAGAGAGAGAGAGAGAGAGAGAGAGAGAGAGAGAGAGGATGATTAAAGCAGTCTTGTGGTTTAACGGAGCATATGGGGATCCCCACTGGCTGCTAGCAATATAATGCAGAAAGCACTATAAGACAAGTCGGACCCTTTCCTGTTGTGGTGTTACAGCAAGACAGCCTAACATTTGATAGCTGACACTTTTATGGAACAGGCTATGTGCCAGGAACTGTTTTAAGTGCTTTCCATAGATAGATATCACATTCAATCCTCACAATAATCTTTTTACTGAAGTATATGGAGATTTGAGTGATTTTCCAAGGTCATGCATATACAAGAACAGAATAAGCAACTGGATAGTGCAAGCTCCAGAAACCACACTCTTCCCATCACCTACAAGGAAGCACACCAAAAGAGGAAGCCAGTGAACGTGCTCATGGATGGATGGAGCTGAGGACTGACTGATGAATCTATGGACATAAGAAGTGTATGTCTTCATTATTGCTGGAATCTGGGAAAAGAAAGTGGATTGAGTTGGTCTGTAATCACAGTGGCAGCCTGGTATGCACCCATTATTTCTGGCCTTTTGTGAAGACAAGGGATTTGTTATGGATGCTTTAGAAAGTTATCCTAAGACTATAAAAAGTACTTGACAGGGTAGGAACTTAATATATATTTGTTGAATGAATGTTTAAGTACTCTTGTCAAACTTTCAAAAGGAAATAGTAGGAATTAGTAAACAATACTGTTTTCTTAGAGGCAGCTAATATTAACCCAATTTTATTGCTTTAATTGGGTTTTTAATAGAAATCTAAGAGGAATCCCATAGGTAACTTGCCTTGTGTTTGATAAGAGCTACTGACAAAGCCTTTGTGTATCAGATAAACATATGACATCTGTCCCCATCAAGTGGTTCACACATGCCCAGAAAGTTCAGTTTTCCTCTTTGGTAGTAAAGCTGGTTTCTATTACAAAACTTTAATGGAGACTTGTTGATGTCATGTTGGTTAATATTGTAAGAAACAGAAGCAGATAGAAAAAGCAATCTTGTTAGTTTAAACAGAGCTGACGTCATTTTAAATGGAATAATAAAAAATGTATTTAAGGTCTCAAATAATAAATGCATAAGAAAAAAACAAGACTCACTTTAAGAAGAAAATAGAAAAAATGGTGTTTTGTGGTTAAGATTTTCTACAAGTCAACAGGATACAGAGTTTGAGTGACACTAACAAAATTATTTTACACAAAGCAAATCAGCAGTCACCACACTGCTGCGACCTGCCAGACCCTAACAGTACTACACAGTAGTGCTTATTGTACGGCAGTCACTTTATAGTGTCCTTTAATTCTCTCACATTTTTAGAGCAGGGGATTATTATTATTATGCCCAATTTATAGAGAGAATAAAATCTAAGACACCTATAACTTAACTACCATAATGTCTTAATAGGACAGAACAACTGTTGAAACTTCAACAGCTTTATTCAAGCTTTAGCTTACATTAAGCACAACCCTTTCTCCTCTCTTGTCCTCAGACACAAACAGCTGTAAAGACTAAAAACTGCCTCATTCCACTTGAAGTTCCTGTAGTGTCTCCTCCCACTTCAAAGCCCTGTGTTTCTTTGCTTGTGGCTTGGGTTACACTTTAGAGGCAACCCTCAGGCTCTGGGAGGTAGGCTGATAAATAAATGTCCCAGGTTCCCATACTCTGGGGCCATGAATCTGAAATATATTGCACCCCATGCTCAGTGGCCACAGCATGGTCGAGTTACACTACTGCAATGCCAACCAACACTGATTCCTGTTCTTTAGAATCAATTCCCTGATGAAACATTATATCCTTGATCATGAATTGTTTGGGATTTGGGGCAAAGTCAAATTATGATAATACCTTCTTCTGCTTCTGGATTATCCTGACATATTTAATTAAGTAAAAGTAATTTAAATAACTACCTGAATTCTTTTGATAATTTAAGTATTTTACATTCTTCAGCATGTCACAAGTAGCTCTGGTATTGGTAAAAGTCTCTATTTTAATGAGTTAAATTGGAGCTGGGCTTGGTGAATGGGGAGAATCCAGCATGATTCTCTCCAGGCCACCTACCAAGCCTGCCAGTAACTGAAAAAGACATTGAGTATCTAAAGGCAAATTAATGGGAGAGTAATGTAAAAACATAGATTCTTAGTTTAATCACTGCAGTCCAAATAAAACTTAGACTCTGACCACCCTAGCAGCCACCCATGGACTCCTAGCACCAAATTATAAAGCTGTCTCATACTCATTGAGGCTAAGTTCCTGAAGTCATTTTCTCTCTGGATATACCCAGAGGAGGCCAATGGCACTTAGAAACAAATCAAACTGGACAGCAAACTTGGAAGCTATTTTTTTGCTCTTGGATAAGTGGTTAAATATGTCTGATTCTTGTTATTGCGTTCGTAGTTCTTTGTGCTGCTATGCCATCATCAGGAGCTCTTCAAGAATGGACAGTTGCTGTTGATGTGCACACGCAGCCAGTGTACTGCTATCCTGTAGAAGGAACAAGTTCTTTTGGGAGGCGGGTGAAGCATGAAAGCTACTTATAAGAAAAATGTAGTCTTTATTTTATGTTTTGTTGTGGTGAAAATAGTTTTAATCAAATGTCACATTCTGTTGCTGCTGCTGTGTAAAGTGATACATTTAGTAAAAATAAGGTAGCCACTAGCCCAGAATTATTGACAGTTCTCAAATATACAACTTTTGCTAGTGAATATTGCTTTAAAGGCTTCATATGGTTGCTGTTAATATGAGTATGTATGCTTTATTAAATAATACCATAAGTAACCACAAGAAGCATGCATAATTGTTAGTAGATTCTGCTGCTTAATGACAGAAGTTCGTGGTAGACTGTCTTTCATCTAAACATCTCCCCTTTACACTGAAGAATGAAAAGTTTTGCAGCATACAAATAAAAGATGGAGTCCTTTGCTTCTTACCAAGTTGGGTTTTCCATATACATACATATATATCATGTATATCATATATACATATATGATATATATCATATATACATATATATGATATAGATGTATATATGATATATACATATGATAAAACTATACCTGAAACAAAAAAATGGCATTATAGAATTTTAGCCATTTTTCTAGAGTAACATAGAAGTTAGTCATTAGTTAATTCATATGAAGTCAAAGAACATGAATTACTGACAATGGGCATCTCGACGAATAGTATTAATTTCTGACCTGTAACCTCTGTGTTCTGTGCTTTCCTTTTTCCCTTTTTTCCCTTTCCTAAGTATAAGCTGAGAATAGAATCGTTGTGTGCTTACTAGATAGAGCCCAAAAGCTTTCAGTTTGGTTTTGTTGCTGCTTCTGTTCCTTTGGTTACTTCTAATATAATATTATTGATTTAAAAAAATAGACTTCTTATGGGCAAGTGATATAGCTCAGCAGTTAAGGTGCTAGATAAACTGAGTACAATATCCAGGACCAACATCTCCTGCAAGTTGTCCTCTGACCTCCACAGATACAACATGGCACATGTGAAGCTCTGTCCCTCAAATATATGCATTAGAAAATTTAATGGGTTATTTTAATGCAAGCAGATGCATTCTCATGCTTTTTCTCATTTTATTCAATTTAAAAATGGAGGAAACAGGAACCTAAGGATATAAAAACAAAAACTACTCATTAGTATCTAGGAAGAGTCAAGTTAAAATTTGGCATCTTTCTTTTGTGTTTTTGTTTTCTATTGTCTCACATACATTCTTTTCTGGTACCCATGGTAAGTCGGCTTCAGGACCCCTGATGATACCAGATGCCCTGGATGTTCAAATCCCTTATGTAAATGGTGTTTGCATGTAGTTTATTAAGCACAGCTTTTTGTGCATTTCAAATCCTCCGGGCAATTACTTATGATATGCATGTAATGTAAATAGTAGTAGGAGCATATTGGGGATAACCATGACGAAAGGGAGCATATTCAATGTGGATACAACATTTCTGATGTTTCTTATTGGAGTTTATTGCATGAACATGTATAAATCACACAATTAAATCATAGAGATAGGTAGGGCCAAGTATTACCTGTAAATTTGCCTTTAAAAGCTAATATTATATAATGAGCATGTCTCACACAGTTATAAAATCTTACAAAACTCATATTCAGTGGGAATATAAATGTCGTATTACATGGTTCATTTCCAGCATTGTAGAGAACTTTTATGTGTTTTATAGCCTGTGCTTCATTTTATCATTATAAATTTCTTTACTTTTAGTTTTCTAGAGAGTTTCAGTATACTATCAAGAGCAAAAGTCTGAACTGGAACGATACCTTGGACTTTATGAACCCTTTACCCAGTTATTTTCTCCCTAGAGGACATGAATCAATATGCCATATATGCATGTGTTGAAACTAATTATTTTAAATTGTTAAATATTCGAGTGGAAAAGAAAAACTTATTTCAGTCATTGTAACGGCTACATTTGATTTTCAGTGAGACTGAGGGCCTGTTCCATACGGGTTTGTCATTAGAATCCCAGCTTTTGTGTGTCATTTCTTTGGTTACTCTCTGGAGTTTCTATTGAGACTTTTTTCTTCAGATATGTCAATCACCTACTTGGAACCGGCTACATTTTCTGTAATTCTTATCCAAACTGCCTCTGCAGGCTAAATCTTCATTTAGGTTTTAGCATTAGGACATAGTACAACTGGGATTGTCACCTTCAGTGTTTGTTTTAGCAAAAACCAGCTATTCTTAAACCTAACAAGAATTATTTTGATTTAGAAAACAATCATACTGAGATGTTTGATCTCCCTGTGGGTAGTAGCTCTAGTGATCTGAGTTGCTGGGGCTAATGCTGCTAAACATGCCAGGAACCACTTCATTCCAGTTCTGTTTCTCTACATTGATTTTTGGGTTTAGTAACATGTTAAGAAGTGCTTTAACGCCTGAGTAGTCATAGTCCTTGTAAACAGGTAGCCTTGGCAGACAATACCAACTTAGATAAGGACAAGCGAGTCATAGGCAGTCATAGTGACTTGTCCCCTGAACCTTCACCGAGCCGATACCCAGTTCTGAAGATATCTGTATTCCCCCTGAACACCCACACTCCAGTGTCATTCCCTTCCCCACATCTTGCCTTTCTGTGTTTATAACCCCTGTGTGAATGAATTACAATTTGAGAAAAAATAAATTATAAAAAAAAGAAGTGCTTTAACATTGTGTTGGTACCTTAGTACCCTTTTGCTCTAACAAATATATCTACTTTAATAACATCCTGCATTTCTAGTACATACTAAGAGCTACTTCATCCTCTTTCCTCTCCTCTACTATGGATAACAGCATATTAGATCATTAAATATCAATCTCATTTCTAACAATTTCTCTCTGATCATCTTAATTTTTTTCTACTTTACACTATACTGCTATATGTTGATACATTTGAAAACAGCTTGAAACCATCCCTTGCACTTATTTTCCAAAACCAATTTATCTAAATGGCCACCAAAAAAGCCAATCCTAGAGCCACAAAGATCCAGGCCAGCATTTTTATTTGCCTTTTTTGTTTCCATTCATTAAATTGAACAGAGTACTGAGACTTAAATAAACTCAGACATTCCAATGTCTGGATTTTTCTTTTTCTAAAGTTAGCAAATGAGAAAAGAAAAACAATTCACAAAAGAGGGGTAAAGGGGTCATTAAGAAGGGAAAATACAAATTTATAAATTACAATATTAAAATTTTACTCCTATATGGTTATAAGAAATTTGGAGGTGGGGAAAGGGAGAAAAGAGAGAAAGAATAAGAAAATGAATGGGGGAGGCAGGGTGAAGGAAGGACAGAGAGAAGCAAAAATGCAACAAAAGAAAGGGAGAAAGACAGAGAGTGGTGGTGGGGGGATGGTTCTAGCCAGAAGTATTCTAAACATAAAGTTTATGGATAGGAAAAATGAGGGATATGTAAATGCTCTGAGAAAGGAACTGGCCATCAAGAGATTCCAATTCGGGCCTCACCAGTAAACTGTGTAATAGTAAGGAAATACAAGAAACTAGAACTAAGGTAGATTTACCACAGAAGCAGCGTGAAACCTGACAAACATTAAAGGACAGTCTAGCTGACAAGGGCCAGGAGCCCTGATAACTAGTAAAGATCTTGGAACAATTGACACAAATCAGGACTCTGCTGAAATGGTAGCTGTCACTGTAGAAAGAGAAGTGAAGCCTGCTTTGACCAATAACATCACTGCATGAAGAGCAAAGACTAAGGGAGGCCTCTACTGTAAAGCCAAGGCTAAGAGAATAAAAGCTAAGAGGGCAGGATTCAGGCCTAGAGCAGGCAGGCAGGCAGGTGGGGGAGGAATAAGCTGGGAAGTCAGAGAAGCAAGCCTGCCTATGGGGAGATTGAGTGAGTCTCCAGCTTCTCTATCCAGTGCAGAAGTCAAGAATGAAACAAGAGTGTCCAGAGAAGTCTGGAGAGCTTTATTACCTACAAGGAATGAGTTTAAGGCTGGCCCACGCATCTCCCACCAGGTTTCCAAGGGTCCCTGGCCCATCTAAATGATATATCTATATGATATAGATAACTTAGGTTTTTACACTAGGGAAAGAGTTAAATTTGATATCTTTCCAAGATCTATCCAGTCCACAAAGTATTTCAGACGCCAACATTCTATAAATTGAAAACTTTGCACTAAGTTCAAATGGAGAATGAGAGCATTTAATGTTTTATCTAGGGAAGCAGAATTTACTGGACTCTTGCCCACTACCATCATCCCCACCTCCCTACACACACATATAAATATTCCACAACCACCATCCAGCCTTTTCTCCTAAAAGGCAGTATGAAATGGTTTATAGCTGGAAAACAATGGAGAGGGCTGGAGAGAGTGGCTGGCATCCTGTTCTATTAGAGATGTCATTTGACTCTCTGTCACAAAGACCTCTCTTGTAGGGCAAAAACTGCCCTGGTCACAGGAGATTCTCTGGAGTGGCAGTGGCCCATAGCTTTCTGTAAGCCAACGGGATGATTCACAGAGCTGGTTTTCTTTATTTCACCCTCCAGGCTGGTTTTATAATAACAACATGGCCTTAAATCTCTCTCCAAATAATCAACATTTAGAAAATGTACTACATCAAATATAGACATTTTACAAGGGATCGTCTATTAGCTGATAATGGCAGAGCTGCCAAGGAATGCATAAGAAAACAAATGTGACCCTCACCAAACATCAGCTCCATTTATCCAAATTAGCCCCTGCTGCAGTGGATGCAAGATAAACTGACAACACTATGATTCAGAGCAGTAGGAGAGGTTGGGGAGAGGTTACAATAAGCTAAATGTGTAGAGCGAGGATGTCTATAAATCACAAGAAATGCGTCCTCATGAGATGCTAATGGAAGTCAAGAGGGCCTGGCAGAGGAGATCCTAAAATGTGATCATATGGAAAATTAGACCAACAAAACTGTTCAGAGGGAGAAAACAATGAGTTTCTCTGTGGATATTAAAAACATGTAGACGTAGGAGAGTTGATGGCTGCCAGGTTTCAGGAGCAGTGGAATTCACCAAACTTAAGAGGCGGCCAGTGCCTCTTAGCCCTGTGTGTGTTTCAGAAGAAAGGCATGGACCTTTGACTTCTCATAGCTTTTCATGACATTCTTCTCCACCCACCAAGGGCAGCTTGTGCTTGATGATCTCTCCACCTTCTCTGACTTACAACCCAGTCTGACGGAAAGGCCACTTCATAATAGGAAATCAGAGTCCCTTCACCCTCCTGAAACTATCTCAAACTAAAGGAAAACAGTAAACTAATTTTAGAATGTCAGATCTTCTGAATTGGTGAAGTATGTACAAGGAAGGACTATTTTGCATGGAATATAGGTTCCTTCCAGCCCTTCAAAATGATAAAAACTTACCTTTCTCTTAGAAAAAAGCAGGTAGTTAATGAAGTCTCCATGCAAATAAAGGGATCCTAGCTAGGAGACTGATGTATAGCATCTACTCACTGTTTTAACGTGAAACAGTCCAAACTGTGAAAGGTGGGTAAGACAGCACAAGAGTGCAATCAAATGGATAAGAAAAGACTGTGTTACCCATAAAAGTAACAGGAGATAACCCAAAAAGAGTTTGAACACCCTGGCTGAAGCTGTTCACAGAGACTGCCCTCGCTGTTAAATCACTTGCTACGGCCTTGTTTGTCTCATTTGGAATCAGACTGCCTACTTGGAACCTTAACACATTGTTCGTATGTTATTTTTAATAGAAGTTAATACTTAAAAAAAACATGGGCAATGAAGGTCTGGCTTGTGAAGTCTCAGAAGGAGCAAAAACTCTAATAATGCTGTTCATAGCATCTATACTCTGAAAGTGAAACCGTTGTGCTCTACTGGACAATCAATGCTGTTTAGCTAGGATTGAAAAGTCAGGTGTCATTAATAAAAGAATAGCATGTTTGAGAGGAAATCTCCTAAGAAATATTTCTTCATGCTCAGGACATAAAAGCTATAGTCCAAGGAACACCAAGGCTGCATCTTAAACTGGTAGCTGAATTTGGAAATGTTTAAGGGTCTCACATTGGTACTGGTTTAGGTGGCTGCAAAGCTAGAGGATTGAAGGAACCATGCAAAGAAGCTAAGGCTTCACACCATTCAGCAGGGTTAGAATTCATGCAGAAATGTCAAAAAGCCACTGGTGAAGGTGTGGCCTCAGTTTCAATGAAGAACCTATCATATTGTAAATGTCAAGGCCACATGATGCCTGGCAATGACAGTGGCAAGTGTGGAGTAGAGCCTGCCTGAGCCTATAAGACAAGCTGTATGTGCTGTAGATGTCAGAGCTAAAGAAAGAGAGCTACTTATAAGTTCTTTGGCCTAGATGATCATGAAAGAGTCTCAGATACCAGACTGATTTGACATTTGAGCTCCATTACTAGACTTGGTTTTCTCTTAAGTGTGATTGTTTCTATGCCTTTCTTCTTCCCTCTTGGAGGCAGAAAGTAGTTTAATTCTTGGTTTTATAGGAGTACCATGTTAAGAGACTTTGAATAATGTAAAGAGATTGATTTGAAATTTTAAACCATCTCAATTTTTATAGACTGAGAGACTTTTAAAGTAGTACTGCATTTTATACTATATTGTTAAAATAAGATTGTGATGACAAGCAAGACAGGAAAAGTCATGGCTTAAAAGTGATGTGTCTTCATGTCAACATTGGCAAGAGGCAGCATGCTAGCTTCAGTTGTCAACTTGACACACCCAGGAAGAAGAAACCTCAGTTGAGAGATTTCTCCCATATATTGATCTTCAAGCATGTCTGTGGGAGATTTTCTCGATTGCTAGTTGATATAGGAGAAGCCAGCCCACTGTAGGCAGCACCATCACTGAACAGGTGGCCCCCGAGCAGTTCAAGGACAATAACTGAATGTGAACATAGAAGCAAGCCAATAAGTAGCATTTGCTGTGGTCTGTGCTTCAGTTCCTAATGAGGGTTCAGGTTTCTACATGAATTCCTGACTTGGCCTCTATAATCTGTAAGGAAAATAAATCCTGTCCTCTCTAGCAGGTTTTGGTCAGAATGTTCTATCACAGTTACAGGAAAACAAGGATAGACACTTAATAGCCCAGCAACTAAAGGGCACACTTAAGTGTTTCATTCCTAAGCAAAGATAGCTGCAAATGTAAGGAGCAACTTAAGTAAAGTGTTCAAATCTCCAAATTCATCACCCACACTAAGGAACAAGTATCCCTTGAAAGAGAATGGACTTGGGGTCAGGGGAGGGCTAAGAAGACCCACTTCAAAGGGTTTCAAAAAACTCTGAACCCTATAAATAGCCTCATTAGTAAAATAGTACGAACTTAAATGTATTTCTAAGTCCTGGGAGCTACTTTAATTTTTTTTGAAGTTATCCAGAAATAAATTTTCTAGCAACAAGCCCAGGCCAACTGAACCAAATTAGATCACACAATAATACTATATTTATATCATTCCAATCAAGATTTCTGATTGACAGAAAACACTATTTTATTAAACAAAAATTTCCAAAATTAATTATTGTAATGACTATAGTTTAGCAGAAAAAAATCTCTCAAATACATGAACTTTGTGACTAATAAAATGATCATAACTGGAATTGTTAAAAACAAATGATCAGAATGGGTCAAGGTAGCAATGGCTGTAACTCTAGTACTCAAGAGGCTTAGATGAGATTGGTATGAGTTCAAAGCTATCTTGAGCTGCATAACAAAATCCTGTCTCTAAAACACAAAATAAACAAATAAAAATAGAAAAATTATACCTTAATTGATGATTCTTGAGGATTGAGGTATTCCTGTGTAATAGTTTGAAATATATCTCATAGGCTCCTATTTTAATTGTGTGTCCCAGCTGGAAGTGCTGTTTGGGTAGGCTTTGGAGTCTTTGGGAAATATGGCTCCCTGAGTTAAAAATATTACCAGGTCTGCAGTTTGCAAGGTATCCCTGGCTCTTCTTCCTGTCTTCTCTGCTTTCTGGTCCACAGAGATTTGAATGGCCTCTGCCCCACTTTCCTGTCACCACAAACAGACCTACTTTACTATACGTTTCCTATTACGGTAGACTGAAACACTTTGAAAATTTAAATCAAAAATTTAAATAATTACTCTCTTGTATTGTCAAGTATGTCCATTTGGTCATAATAGGTCATCTTTCAAGTCATAATAACACAAAAGTAACGATATATCTTCTGATAGCCTGGGCGTGTAGCTTATGCTGCACAATGGTATCTGCTTCACGGTTTGTTCCTTCGTGATAGCTGCGATCACTGTGGTATAGGCATTGTCATGTGTTCCTAACTTACAAAACCCTGAGGCTCAGGAAACACAGACAACTGGTTCAAGATGAGTGTTAGGAGACTGTGGCCTCCAGATTAGATCCTCTGACTGTGTGAACATGAGTCTCTATGGTTTTCCCTTGACTTTGTTGGCCCTAACACTGCAATCCTTCCTATTGAGCCAATTCAACTCTATTCAGACAGTTCTATTCAACATTGACTCTTGTATTCACTGACAGACCATTTATTGAATTTCAGAGACCCAAATGTGTATGAGAAGCAAAAATCAAAATGATATACATTTAAGAGTCTGCACAAAATGGCTGATCCTGTTCCCAGAGTACTCCAAAAGTAACAGTGTTATAATCTGCTACATAAATACTTTGGACAGAGCACCATTTTTGTGTGACTCTGTATAAATATGACTTTGAGGTCAGAGGCCTGAGTCTTTGACTGAGACTATGCCTTTGACACTCTGACTGTGTCTGTCTGTAAGCCTGTAGGCTGCCTTCATGTTCGAAGCCTATGTGTGGCAGCATGTATTGGGAGCCCCTGCCTGTCTTGCAGCCTCTGGTCAGAGTGAGTGAGGTATGTCCTAACTACCTGTGTGTCCTCAGAATCTCTTCAATCTCCTGGCTTCCAGTAACTCTCCTTCTCTCCTGGCATGGGATCATGGACCTCACATAAAAGCTCAAAGTTGCTTGTCTTGTTTAATTCTGTTTAATTAATATTAAATCAGGTACATTTGAGCTTATAGTTCCTCTTTTAACACTGAATTTATGTTCCAGGTTCAAGTGTCAAAATTTTTGTACATATCTATTAAAAAAAAAACCATTGTGACAGATTAGAGGAATTCTTAAAAAATAAATTCTTAATTCAATTCCAAAAACATTTAATACCTCTTTTTAGAAATCCCTAAAATGGAACATTTAATCTCACAATGATTCACTACAGTAAACTCTAAAATTAAGTAATCTCACAACCCTATACCTGAGACTTCATTTAAGGGATTGAATCAACCAGCAATGGCTGGAGCATTGTGCAGACTGTTGCTTTTGTTCATGCAAAAGCCACACGGCACTTTTAACAATGACTTTCTGGACTGAATCCAAGAGACACTGGCTTTACATTAGTAACAGTTTCCCAAAGTTTAAAAGTTGATATCCATGTCATTCCAAACCACGTCTTTTTCTTCCTTCAAGATTTTTGAGTCTTTAAAATTAGCTCGCATAAATATTTCTGTTTTTTAAAATAACTTTCCCTTCTCCCACTTAATTCCATCTGTCCTTCAAGATTCATGACAAGTGGGCCTACCTCCAGGAAGTGTTCCCTGGCTTACGTTGGCTGAAACATTAGTCCCTTCTCTTAAGCACCACAGCACACTGACCACCCTGGCACTAGCCACACACTGCTGGTGTGGAGTCATTCACTGCTTTATGTATTTGCTTTCCTAATTACACCACAAACTCCTCAGAAGCCAAGGCTTCACATTTCACTCCAGTGTCTGCTGAACCAGGGTATCTAGACAAAGGCCAAAGAATGTCAGTAAAGCAGGAGGGAGGCAGGGAATGCTATGAATGTGATTTCTACTTCCTCCGTTGTTCGCCTTTCCTTCGGTCTCACTTCAGGGCTTGCTGATACTTCTCCCCAAACTACAACACACCCTCCTAGTCTCAGACTGGACACGCATGCGCATCCTCACTTCTCTGGCCCTATCTATTACAAGTCACACAAGTTGATGAGTCTGTTGTTCCTGAGCATCTCAAAGATGGGATACGTTTGTGTTTGCCAGAACCTGGACGAATCTGTTACTTGTCCTCTTTGGGCTAAGGTTTAATATGTTTTAACTTTACCTGGTGTTCAACATTAGCAGCTGGGTAAACAGAGTTTCTGTAACACTCAGGATAAAATGGCAAGCTCAAGGGGAAACTCTTCCACATTACAAAAAGAAAAAAACGATTTGCTGGCAGGCACAATGGGGACTAGAAACACCTGAGAGCCCTGGAGGGAACTGTGTGTGCTGGCTACAGAAACAGTTGATGACCAAAGCAGGCAGCTGAGTCTCAGAGAAAGCCTCCAACGGTACTCCAAGAGAATAGTCAAAGAAAACCTCCCACAGGCTCTTTGAGCAGTCTAAGAATTCCACCATGTACAAAGGGAATTCCTGATTCTGCAGACTTCACATGAATCCTACTGTGGCAAAGATGGAAATAGTCATTGCTGAGGAAAATTCTTGGAAGATTCTGAACCACAGTAGGAAATCCATATGTCTGTTGAGGAGCAAACACTTGTAAAAATCTGGTAATGCCTCAGTTCTCAGTTTGGGGTGTCAAATTGAGTACAAGAACTGAGTTTCTTATGAGTCCGTCATGCCTAGAGTTTATTTTTAAAATTATCTGTACTGTTAATTCATTCCCAGAAATCCAGCCCTAGTTTTACATATTCTAAAGATAAGAGTTTATATGTACACAGAAGTTAAGCATCTATTTTCATAATAGACAATGGGCAAGCCCCTGCTATATTCATATGATGATGTAATTATTGATCTAAAAATCTGCTTCCACTTCAAAAGGGATTGGCAAATACTAGAAAAAATATAACATTTATATTAATGTATTTAAAAAGATAATCAATAGCTAATGCACTTCAGTTGTAATACTTTTTTGAAGCAGAAAAACGTTATATGAAAAACATGCTCAAAACAACTGAAAGAACTGTCTTCTAGAAAGTCTGCAAGTGTCCAGTGAGCTGGAAATTTTGTCTATATCTTTTTTTTCCCAACATTCAAAACAGTTGGTATATATGGTTGGTATATCGTATGTATTCTGTATTTATAAAAATAAATGAGTGAGTGGAAGATTGAGTAAATAAATTTAGGTGAGTCCAATATTGAGTGCTAGATGTTACCAGTGAAACTGAGGTTCCTCTCAGGGTTCTTAGTTTTCTTAATAAAAAGAACTTAAGAACAATTCAGATGAAAGGTCAGGAACAATTTTATTCACATTTAATAGAAAAATCACAGGCAGTCTAGCTGTAAACCTCAATAGCTGGCTAGAGGGGGCTGGAAAGAGAAAGCAGGAAAGCAATGACCTGGGGTTAGATATAGAGAATCAGCAAGATGAGGCAATAGGGAGGCACCTTAAGAGAAGCAGTGAAAAAGTCCAAGGTTCTAGAGAAAGTTAACTTAGATCCTGGCCCATATCCAAAAGACAAAGAAAAGAAAGGAAAAGTTGCACCTTTCTGAATCAGAGGGGCTCCATGGCAACTGGATAGAGAATAGGGATTCTGGGAAGACAAAGTACATGATCTTATTAAGAGGATAATTATCCCTCCTATCTCTTTAGCATGGCATTAACTGAACCCACCTTTTGTGGGGTGGTTTCTTAACTAGGTGATTTACTGGCCCTACCAAATTAAGTCTTACGTTTTTGAGTATGTTTCTCCCTGGGAGAAAGCATTCCCTTTCAACAGAGCCCAAGTAAGGCTCTTATAACAGAAGCAATTGCTCTGGAAACTCAGGCCTCTCCACTAAAGTAAAAGGAAGTTTTACTGGCTCGGTGTTACTGGAATACTTTGAACTTTCTAGCAAGTAAAGATTTGCTGAAGAGCAAACTCATTTTTTAACCCTGTATCAAAAAAAAAAAAAAACCACAATTCCTTTATCTCATAATTTAAGCATCACCCTGCTTATAAAACCAGTCTTTATTTTCATTATTTGAGGTACTTTTGACCTCTCTCAATGTCTATGCCCCAACTTTGGCCTTCTCCTTTCTCCCCTAACCTAGGATTCAGCATCTCAAACTGTTTCTTGAACTTTATCATATGCTCTCAGCCTTAGAAACTTCTTCCAGATGTCTGCTGACTCCCTTCTCTCAATTCCTACAGGCCTCTGTTCACACTTTATTTTATCAGCCAGGCCCCTTGACGCATGGACAGGATGAGGCCATCATCATTCTCAACTTTTGGTACTGGTCCTTTCCCTTCCCTTATTGTCTTTCTGTAACGCACATTCCTTGTTTATTTATCTTCAATCCTTATAACTTATTCATTTATTAAGCAAGAGTCTCTGGGCAGTACATATTGAACTAATAAACAAGTACAAAGTTACTATGTGTCACTGCAAGAGAGAAATATGGTATATGAAAAAGATACAGTCCTTAAAATAGCTTTACTATCCATTCATTGTGTATATTAGCTGTGCTAGCTTGAATGAGAATGGCCATCATAGACTCATATTTAAATGTTTGGTTCCCAGTTGGTAGAACTGTTTGTTAAGGTTTCGGAGTTGTGTCTCTTTATTGGAGGTGTATCACTGAGGGTGGGCTTTGGAGTTTCAAATGCCCACACCTTTCACAATTATCTAGCTCATCCCTCCCTCTCCCTATCCCTTTCCCCCTCCCACTTCACAGCAATTGAAAAGTAAGATATTTCCTAAACGTCAGGACTGCCATCTGTGAAGAGTAAGAAGAATCCCCTGCATCCGGCCTGCGCTTGGCTGGTATCTAGCAAACACAGCCCTTCTCCTCTCCTTCTCTCTGCGTACTAATGTGTCTCTGTTCCATGGAGCATTCAGAAATGTTTCACAGTTCCTGAAATGACTGAAAGGAAACTTCTGAGGTCAAGATCAGAATACTGAACAACGCAGACCCCTGAACAGTACCATCCCCAGGATTAATGCCCATTTTCCTTGTGTTTGATTACAGGCTAGATATGAGCTACAGACTGAATACTTTCCCTACTAAACGTGCCATTATCTGTTTGAGAACCCAGGAAGAAATATAAGAGTGTGTCTTCATAATAATGTAGAATGGCCATGCAGCTACAACTGGTTCTGGACCTGCTAAGTCTGGGAAAGAAGACGAAACACATAAAATGTGTGTGTGGCCGAAGTAGGGGTCTCCAACTGAAATGAGTTAGATACTTACAGACAGGAAATTTCCATAATATCATAATATGATGGACCATAGATTTCAAACTGAATCAATTGGACTTATCCTGTAATTTGTGGAAAGCCTGTAAATTTTCACAATACTGGAAAAAATGTAGATCATAGATGAGATTGACAAGCCTTAGGGCATTGGTAAAGACTTCTGAAAGCTTACCACTAAATAGTATGACCTCACCGGTAGTTCTCACTCAGAGAGACAGACAGAGGATGTGTGTGTAGGTAACCGGTAGTTCTCACTCAGAGAGACAGAGGATGTGCATGTAGGTAAGGATGAGCAGACAGGCTAACTGTTCGTCCTCCCTCTATCTGACATATCCTGGATAAGAAAGTATCGGGAATCTTAAAAATCATAAAAATCTTAAGATAACAACAGCAAAAAGAGCACCCTAACTGAAGAATTCCCAAAGTTTCTTTCTGTAACCATCACTAGATTCTTTCTTTATTCTTTCTTGAATCTGAATAGAAAAATAATGAGCCTATGAGTTCAAAAATGTTTAAATTTCTCTCTCTCTCTCTCTCTCTCTCTCTCTCTCTCTCTCTCTCTCTCTCT